>NW_020172629.1:3598863-3604548 GCF_003031525.2 Neophocaena asiaeorientalis asiaeorientalis | reverse complement strand
AATTTTTTGTTCTACTTCTGTGAAAAATGCCAGTGGTAGTTTGATAGGGATTGCATTGAATCTGTAGATTGCTTTGGGTAGTATGGTTATTTTCACAATGTTGATTCCTCCAATTCAAGAACATGGTATATCTCTCCATCTGTTTGTATCATCTTTAATTTCTTTCTTCAGTGTCTTATAGTTTTCTGCATACAGGTCTTTTGCCTCCTTAGGTAAGTTTATTCCTAGGTATTTTATTGTTTTTGTTGCAGTGGTAAATGGGAGTGTTTCCTCAATTTCTCTTTCAGATTTTTCATCATTTGTGTATAGGAATGCAAGAGATTTCTGTGCATTACTTTTGTATCCTGCTACTTTACCAAATTCATTGATGAGCACTAGTAGTTTTCTGGTAGCATCTTTAGGATTCTCTATGTATAGTATCATGTCATCTGCAAACAGTGACAGCTTTACCTCTTCTTTTCCGATTTGGATTCCTTTTATTTCTTTTACTTCTCTGATTGCTGTGGCTAAAACTTTCAAAACTATGTTGAATAATAGTGGTGAGAGTGGGTATCCTTGTCTTGTTCCTGATCTTAGAGGAAATGGTTTCAGTTTTTCATCATTAAGAACGATGTTGGCTGTGGATTTGTCACATATGGCCTTTATTATGTTGAGGTAAGTTCCCTCTATGCCTACTTCCTGGAGGGTTTTTATCATAAATGGGTGTTGAATTTTGTCGAAAGCTTTTTCTTCATCTATTGAGATGATCAGATGGTTTTTATCCTTCGATTTGTTAATATGGTGTATCACATTGATTGCTTTGTGTATATGGAAGAATCTTTGCATTCCTGGGATAAACCCCACTTGATCGTGGTGTATGATCCTTTTAATGTGCTGTTGGATTCTGTTTGCTAGTATTTTGTTGGGGATTTTTGCATCTGTGTTCATCAGTGTTATTGGCCTGTAGTTTTCTTTTTTTTGTGACATCTTTGTCTGGTTTTGGTATCAGGGTGATGGTAGGTAGACTCGTAGAATGAGTTTGGGATTGTTCTTCCCTCTGCTATATTTTGGCAGAGTTTGAGAAGGATAGGCATTAGCTCTTTTCTAAATGTTTGGTAGAATTCCCCTGTGAAGCCATCTGGTCCTGGGCTTTTGTTTGTTGGAAGATTTTTTTTTTTAAATAAATTATTCATTTACTTATTTTATTTTTGGCTGTCTTCGGTCTTCACTGCTGCACGCGGGCTTTCTCTGGTTGCGGCGAGCGGGAGCTACTCTTTGTTGCCATGCATGGGCTTCTCACTGCAGTGGCTTCTCTTCTTGCAGAGCATGGGCTCTACGCTCACAGGCTTCAGTAGTTGCAGCACGCAGCCTCAGTAGTTGTGGCTTGTGGGCTCTAGAGCAGAGGCTCAGTAGTTGTGCACGGGCTTAGTTGCTTCATTGCATGTGGGATCTTCCCAGACCAGGGCTCGAACCCATGGCCCCTGCCTTGGCAGGTGGATTCTTAATCACTGTGCCACCAGGGAAGTCCAGGGAAGGTTGGTTCAGTGGGTTGTGTGGGCTTACCGGTGGAGGGGACTGGTGCCTGTGTTCTGGTGGATGAGGCTGGATCTTGTCTTTCTGGTCGGCAGTACCGTGTCCGGTGCTGTGTTTTGGGGTGTCTGTGAACTTATTATGATTTTAGGCAGCCTCTCTGCTAATGGGTGGGGTTGTGTTCCTGTCTTGCTAGTTGTTTGGCCTGTGGTTTCCAGCACTCGAGTTTGCTAGTCGTTGAGTGGAGCTGGGTCTTAGCGTTGAGACAGAGATGTTTGGGAGAGCTGTCGCCGATTCATATTACGTGGGGCTGGGAGGTCTCTGGTGGTCCAGTGTCCTGAACTCGGCTCTCCAACCTCAGAGGTTCAGGCCTGACAGCCGGCCGGACAAGCAAGACCCTTTTGGGAAGTCTGAGGTCTTCTGCCAGCATTCAGTAGGTGTTCTGTAGGAGTTGTTCCACATGTAGATGTATTTTTGATGTATTTGTGGGTAGGAAGGTGATCTCCACGTCTTACTCCTCTGCCATCTTGAGGTCCTACTGACCACCACTTTTAATACCAATCCTCTCTTTAGAGTTTCCAGGAACCAATTTGATATGTCGCTTTTAAAATCTTTTTCTGTGTGTACACACGCACATACTCGCGCGCGTGCGCATGTGTGTACGCACGCACACGGTGCACTCTGTAGGAAATTGAAAACTCTCACCTGGGTATTACTTTGTTTCTGATGGGCGTTCTTGTTTCTTCTTTGACTCCTAACTTCGGTGAGCCATCCAATAGGAGTTAAAAGAGGAAAAGGTTTTGAACTCATTTCTTCTATCGGAATTCAGTCAGCTGAAAATGAATTTCAAACCAAGATACTTAATTATCTCTTCCTGCTCAGGTCACCAGTGACTTCCTGGTTGCCCAGTCGTGTAGATTTTGTTTTTATCTTAGTTGCTCAGTAGCACTTGCTGTTTGTAACCCTGCTTCACAGATGTCTTCTTTCTTAATATCTGGGCACCACCCCCCTTTTTTCTCCTTCTCCTTCTCTGGCTGTTCTTTAGCTGTCTCTTCTACTGCTTCTCCGCTTCACCCACACACTTGTCCCCAGATGCACACCTCTAACCCACCACCCACCCCTGAGCTAGGAGCAGATAACCCTGCCTCTGTACTCCACGTGTTGTCCTGCAGCCGTCTCACATTGGTCATTTCCACAGTGTGACCCATACATGCGTGTACGTGTGTGTGTGTCCGTGTGTCCCTCCTTCCTTCCCCCCATCCTTCCCTCGCTCCCTCCTCTCTCCTTTTCTCCCTTCCTCGTACTTCCATCCTCAGGCACTTTCTATTCAGTATGCCAAACCAGAAACTGGGGAGTTTGTTAGATGCCTCCACCTTCCTGTACCAATACCTAATGGCACTCCTCATTTTCATCGTGTTAATATTTCTCATATTCACCCCTGCCTTCCCATTTCCCTTATTAAAAAAAAAGTGCAAAGAATCAGACTTGTTTAGCATCAAAGCAGAGAGCTGAGTATATGATTTTATTTTAATATTTCATTGTGAGGGAATGTTCATGAAGTGGATTCTAAACAGGTGTTCTTTTCTTTAAGGAGGGTAGGGTAAGAAGTGAAACCAAAGCAAAAGAACCAGGGAAGTATTTAATTTTCCAAATGAGGACGTGATATTGAGCGATACTCTGGAAGCCCCATCTCAGGAGATTTTCTCCAGGAAGAGAGTAGGCAGTTACCATCCATTGGAGGTCTTAAACTTTCACTTGTTTTAAAATTAGCACTTCAAGTTTGTTCTTGGACGATGATTATAATTACCATTCATTTAATTTTAATTTGTATTAACATTCACGTACGCTAGTTCATCTGGACTACTAAGTTAAATTGCTTCACGGTAGGACAAAATGAGTTTGTACCATGTAAATAGTCATGCCTAAAATTGATGTGATATTTGCAAATGCACTTTTCCATTTCCGGGCCCATATTGGTTCACACTGTTCCCATGGTCTTCTCTCAACCTTTCTCTGCCTGTGCAAGTCCTTCCACTCTCTTAGGCCAGGTTGTGGCCTGTCGCATGTGATGGTGTACCAGATTCTTGTTTCAGCCTAGTGGTATACGTACCTATGTGGATTGACTTTCTCAAGGGACTTTACATTTCTTAAAGGGCAAGACCAAATTTTATGCATCTTTTTATCCCTCACAGTCCCTAGTTAATAAATATCTGTGATGTCATTGGATGCCACCATGTTGAATGTGGACTGTATTCTCAGAATAGATGAACCAGGATATTCTAGGTGTCCTGCTTCCATCCTGGTTGCCTTTATTTCCATGTTCCAAGCTTTTTTTTTTTTTTACCAAGTATGCTAGTTGTATTATTTTAAAAGACCCTTACGATAATAGGCAAAGTATAGAAACAACCCAAGCATCCATGACAGATGAATGGATAAATAAATTGTGGTTCATACATACAGTGTCATATCATTCAGCTGTGAAAAGGAATGATGCCTAAGTGAAATAAGCCAGTCACAAAAAGACAAATACTGTATGATTCCACTTATATGAGGCACCTAGAGTCATCTAATTCATAGAAAGAGAAAGTGCAGTGGTGGGTGCCAGTGCCTGGGGGACAGGAAAATGGCGAATTGTTCTTTAATGAGAATAGAGTTTCAGTTTTGCAAGATGAAAAGAGTTCGGGACGTTAGTTGTACAACAGTGTGAAGGTACTTAACACTTCTGAGCTGCATACTTAAAAATGATTAAGGTGGTAAAGTTTATGTTATGCTCGTTTTACCAGAATTAAACAAAAAAAGAAAAAGGTATGAAGCACTGACACACGCTACAGCGTGGATGAACCTTGAAAACATTGTGCTGAGTGAAATAAGCCAGACCCAAAAGGTCACATAGTGTATGGCTCCACTTATATGAAGTGTCCAGAAGAGGAAGATTCATAGAGACAGAAAGTAGATTAGTGGTTGCCAGGGACTGGGGGCAGGGGTAGTGAGGAGAAACTGCTAATGGGCAGGGGCTTTCACTTTCAGCTCATGGAAATGGTTTGCAGTTAGATAGAGATGGTGCTTACACACATTGTGAATGCAGTAAATGCACTGCATTATTTACTTTAAAATAGTTAATTTTATGCAGTGTGAATTTCATCTCAATAAATTATATTTTTAAGAAAAGATCTTTACACAGTAGATAGTAAATATTGATATTTGTTCTCTTCCCTGTTTCCTTGACATGGTAATCTAATCCCAAGGGCTAAATTTTTATTTATTTATTATTTTAGTATAGCTGGCATACAATATTATATTAGCTTCAGGTGTACAGCATAGTGATTTGATGTTTATATACATTATGAATTGATCCCCATGATAAGCCTGGTGACCATCTGTCATGATACAAAGTGATTGCAGTGTTATTGGCCATAGTCCCCATGCTGCATATTATGTCCCTGGTGCTTATTTCTTTTATAACTGGAGGTTTGTGCGTCTTAATCCCCTTTACCTACTTCACCCACCCTACCACTGCCCTCCCCTCAGCAACCACTGTTTGTTCTCTGTATCTGTGAGCCTATTTTCATATTGTTTTGTTTTGTTTTCTGGATTCCACATATAAGTGAGATCATATGGTATTTGTGTTTCTGTGTCTGACTTATTTCACTTAGCATGATACCCTCTAGATCCACCCATGTGTTGCAAATGGCAAGATTTCAGGTTTTTTTTATGGCTGACTAATATTCCATTGTATGTATGTGTATATATATATATATGTATATACACATACATATACATATATATATCACATGTTCTCTATCCATTCATCCATAGATGGACACTTAGGTTGCTTCCATATCTTGGCTACTGTAAACAATGCTGCAGTGAACATTGGGGTGCATGTGTCTTTTTGAATTTGTGTTTTGCTACTCTAGCGTCCCTTTCATTTCCGTTTGCATGGAATATCTTTTTCCATCTCTTTACCTTCAGCCTGTGTGTGCCTTTAGATCTGAAGTAAGTTTCTAGTAAGCAGCATATATTTGGGTCTTGTGTTTTTTCATTCAGCCACCGTATGTCTTTTGATTAGAGCATTTAGTTCATTTACATTTAAAATAATTATTGATAGGTATTTATTTATTACCATTTTGTTAATTGTTTTCTGGGTTTTTTTTTTTTTTTTCTTTTTTTTAACAC
>NW_020172629.1:3596559-3598821 GCF_003031525.2 Neophocaena asiaeorientalis asiaeorientalis | reverse complement strand
GTCGCGGAGCACAGGCTCCGGACGCGCAGGCCCAGCGGCCATGGCCCATGGGCCCAGCCGCTCCGCGGCATGTGGGATCCCCCCGGACCGGGGCACGAACCCGTGTCCCCTGCATCGGCAGGTGGACTCTCAACCACTGCGCCACCAGGGAAGCCCCGTTTTCTGGGTTTTTTGATAATTCTTCTTTTTTTGTTCTCTTCCCTTGTGATTTCATGACTTTATTTAGTGTTATGTTTGTATTCCCTTCTCTTTAGTTTTTGTGTATCTTTCATACGTTTTATGTTTGTGGATACTATGATGTTCCTGTATAACAACCTGCTATGTATATAGCAGTCCATTTTAAGTTGACGGTTGCGTAAGTCTGAGTGCATTGTAAAAGCACTACATCCCACCCTCCCTCCCCATCACACTTTATGTTTTTTTTTTTTTGCGGTATGCGGGCCTCTCACTGCTGTGGCCTCTCCCGTTGTGGAGCACAGGCTCCGGACGTGCAGGCTCAGCAGCCATGGCTCACGGGCCCAGCCGCTCCGCGGCACGTGGGATCTTCCCGGACCAGGGCACGAACACGTGTCCCTTGCATCGGCAGGCGGACTCTCAACCACTGCGCCACCAGGGAAGCCCCACACTTTATGTTTTTGATGTCATATTTTACATCTTTTTATTTTGTATATCACTTAACTATTTATTTTAGATACAGATGATATTTACCAGTTTTGTCTTTTAACCTTCATGCTAGCTTTATAGGTCGTTGAGACACTACCTTTACTATATGTTTGAGATTTTTTTTCTTTCATAATTTTCTTGTTTCTAGTTGTGGCCTTTTCTTTTCCCTTTAATGAAGTCCCTTGTTAAGCCAGTTTAGTGGTAATGAACTAACTTTTTTAGCTTTTGCTTGCTTGGGGAATTATTTCTCCTTCAATTCTGAATGATAGTCTTATTGGTTACAGCAGCGGTTCCCAACCTTTTGGGCACCAGGGACCGGTTTTGTGGAAGACAATTTTTCCATGGATGGGGGAGGGGGGTGGGATGGTTCAGGTGGTAATGCGAGCGATGGGGAGCGGCAGATGAAGCTTCGCTCGCTCACCTGGCACTCACCTCCTGCGGTGCGGACGAGTTCCTCACAGGCTGAGGACCAGTACTAGTCCACGGCCTGGGGCTTGGGGACCCCTGGGGTGGAGTGTTCTTGGTTGTAAGTTTTTTCCTTTCAGTACTTTCAGTATATCATACCAATCTCTTCTAGCCTGTAAAGTTCTTGCTGAAAAATCAGCTGAACTGTAGGGGTTCCCTTGTATGTAACTAGTTGTTTTTTCTCTTGCTGCTTTTAAGATTCTCTCTTTATCTTAAACTTTTGACATTTTAATAATAATGTGACTTGGTGTGAGTCTCTTTGTGTTCATCTTGTTTGGGATCTCTGGACCTGGATGTCTGTTTCCTTTGCCTGGTTAGGGAAGCTGTCAGGCTGATTTCTTCAAATAGATTGCCTGTCCCTTTCTCTCTCTCCTTTTTCTGGGACCCCTGTAATGCAAATGTTAGGATGCTTGATGTTGTCTCACGGGTCCCTTAAACTACCCTCATTTTTTTTAAGTCCTTTTTTCTTTTGGCTCTTCTGATTGATTTTTGCTACCTAGTATTCCAGTTTGCTGATCCTTTCTTCTGTATCCTCTCATCTCCTGTTGATTCCCTCTAGTGTATTTTTCATTTCAGTTATTATATTCTTCAATTCTGATTTAAAAAAAATATATATATATATCTTTTCTATTTCTTTTTTTAACTTCTCACTGAGTTCATCCTTTCTTCTCCCAAGTTTGGTGAGCATCTTTGTGTCTATTCATTTGAACTCTTTATCTGATAAATTGCATATCTCCGTTTCATTTAGTTCATTTTCTGGAGGTTTGTCTTGTTCTTTCATCCGGAAGGTATTGTCTCCTCGTTTTGCCTCTTTGTGTCTGTTTCTGTGTATTAGGCATATCAGCTGCATCTCCTGGTCTTGAAGGAATGGCTGTATGTAGGTGTCTTGTGGGGCCAAGTGGTGAATCCCACCCCCAGTCACCAGAGCCAGGTGCTTCAGGGACATCCCCTTGTGTGGGGTGCATGCACCTCCCTGCTGTGGCTGGGCCGTGATTGCTGAGGGGGCACTGGTGGGCGGGGTTGGCCCCCAGGCCAGCTGACTGCAACTGCTACGGGCACACTGGTGCCCCTTGGAGCAGGAGCTGCTTTGGAGGGGTGCCAGTGCTGGCTGAGGCCGCCTGCCAGGTGGGGTGG
>NW_020172629.1:3592859-3596269 GCF_003031525.2 Neophocaena asiaeorientalis asiaeorientalis | reverse complement strand
GAGCCGCTTTGGAGGGGGTGGGCGGGTTGGGCAGGGCTGGTCCTCAGGGGAATTCCAGGATGGGCCGCATGGTGTTAGCTAGGTTCATGGACAGTGATAGAAATGGTGCCTACCAGTACCAGGCCATCCAGGTGGAAGGAGAGTAAAAGAAAGATGGCAGCACTTCTGTCCCTGGAGAAAGTTCCACCAGATCCCTGCTCCTCCACAGCCCCTAAAATTAGTCATGAGTCTCCTTGTATGACCCAGTTGCTTTTCAAGCTGCCTCTGCTGGAACTCAGAGCGAATGCATTGGTACATGTGCCCTTCCTGAGTGGAGTCTTGGCTTACAGCAGCCCTCTGGCTCTCCTGGAGGTTAGCCTCTGCTGGTTTGCAAAGCCAGACGTTGTGAGGGCTCATCTTCCTGGTGTAGGTCCCCTGGGCGGGGGAGCCTGACATGGCGCCTGGACCCCTTGCTCCTCAGGGGCCACCTGTGCCGTCATGATATCCCTCCTGCTGTGGGTTGCTACACTGGGGGATGTGGGTTCTGACTAGGCCAAGTCTCTGCGCATCCATCTCGAAGTGGCCTTTTCTTTATATCCTTAGTTGTTGAAAAATCTGTTCTGGTAGTCTTCAGATTGTTCTCAGAGATGGTTGTTCCTTATGTAGCTGTAGTTTTGGTCCTGAGGCCTAAATATTGTTAGGACTATGAGTCAGTCTTTGACTTATTTGTCTCCCTAGTGTTACGCACTTGATAAAGGAAGAGGGATCAGACAACAGGGGCCTTTATTGTGCTGATAGCATCCCAGGCGGGAGTGTCTCCTCCACCCTCCTCTCCACCCAAAGTTTAGTCATGATCTAAGGGTTAGTTCAGCACCTCTTTCTCTTACAGTGAAAATGTGATCCTGTCATTACCCTGCTCCCAGTGCTTTAAAGTCTTTTGCCATTAGAATAATTACCTGTTTCCATAAGGTGGCACAGAAGAACATTTATGCCTAACTCCGCCTGTATGTCCAACTTCATCTCTTGCCACTCCGAGCCTAACATTCTGAACCATCATGAATAAAAGGGGTGCTCTTCATTTGTGTTGGGATGGGAAGCAAACACTGCTGTGTACCCACTTTGTCTTTGAATATGTTACTTCGTCTGCCGTGAATAATTTTGTCATCACCTATTCTCTGGCATAACCTAACATGCCATCTAAGAGTCAGCTCACCATTAACTCCACAGGTAAAGTTTTCCTTGAATTTCTCCCCGTTTAAGCTCCCTCCTGTGTACTCCCAAAATACTTTTCTCAGTCCTCCACATATCTGCCATGTCACTTGTCGCATTGTGTTCTAACTGCTCACTTTTCTCTTCGCTCCATAAAACTGTGAGCTCCTTAAAAGGGAAGTAATGGTCAAGTGTATCCAGTGTCTGCACATAGCATTTAGGACATGTGTGCAGTGGAGGAACTCGTGTGCTTTTCCATTTTTCACTTCACTTAACTGTACAAAGACTTTTAGTTGTGCCGAAAGTGTTTCATGTCACGAAAATCTTCTTAGGAAGACTCGATTCCATGAAGGGAATAAATGTTATACATACTTACTTGTAACTCTTACAGTACCTGTGTAGGGTCAAGAATATGAATAGAAACTCAAAAATACTTTAAAATTTAACTCATACCACAACAGCAAATACAGAAATACAGAATTTCTAATTGAATCTACTTGACACAGCCATACACTAATATATTCATGCATGATATGGGGTATATAGTCTGAAGCCTGGTAAACGCATTTTAACAGCTTTATTGAGGTATAAGTGACATCTCGTAAACTGTACATATTTAAAGTGTATAATTTGGTAAGTTTTGACATGACTTGTGTAACTGTGAACCTGTTACTGCAGTCGAGATAGTGGATAAGTCTGTCACCCTCAAATGTTTCCTTTTGGCCCTGTATATTTCCTCCCTCACACCCGTCTCGGTCCCTCTCCCCCACAGCCCCGCCCCAGCAGTATCCCCAGGCAACCACTGACCTTTTTATAACTATAAATTAGTTCACATTTCCTAGAATTTTTATGAATGAAATCATACACTGTGTGCTATGTTTTGGTTTCTTTTACTCAGTGTA
This sequence comes from Neophocaena asiaeorientalis asiaeorientalis, assembly GCF_003031525.2. Lineage (NCBI taxonomy): Eukaryota > Metazoa > Chordata > Mammalia > Artiodactyla > Phocoenidae > Neophocaena > Neophocaena asiaeorientalis. The sequence continues at coordinate 3,594,179 of NW_020172629.1, read as the reverse complement.
TTTATTTTAAGATTCATCAGTGTTGTTTCACGTGTCAGTAGTTCACTCTCTTTATTGCCGACTAGTATTACATTGTACGTATATACCACAGTTTGTTTTTCCATTCACCCACTGAAGGGCATTTGAGTTGTTTACAGCTTTTGGCTATCGTAAATAAAGCTGCCATGGACATTCACATCCAAGTCTCTGGATGGACTTAGGCTTTCATTTCTCTTGGGTAGTAACTAGAAATGGAATGCCTGTGTGTATACTTCATTTATAAAGAAATGACCGAACTGTTCCAAAGTGCTTATACCATTTTATATCTCCATCACAAGTGTCTGAAAACTCTGGTTCTTCTACATCTTCACCAATACTTGGTATAGTCAGTCAGTTTAACGTTAGCTCTTCTAATAGGTGTGTAGTGGTATCTTTTTGTGGATTTAAGTTGAATTTCCCAGATGACTAACGTGCTCATTTGCCATCTGTATTTTTTTTTTGATGAAATATTTATTCAGATCTTTGGCTCATTTTTTAAAAGTGCTTTCTCACAATACCTGACTTGCAAATATCTTCCCCATTCAGTGGCTTGTCTTTTTATTCTTTTACCAGTATCTTTCAAAGTACAGACATTCTTAATTTGATGAAAACAAATTTACCAAATTTTCTTTTATGGATTGTGCTTTTGGTGTCATACCTAGTAAATCTTCTCTAACCCAAGATGACAAAGATTATCTCCTATGTTTTCTTCTAGAAATTTTATACTTAGGTCCATGACCTATTTTGAGTTAATTTCTATATATAGTATGAGGTGTGAATGAAAGTTTATTTTTTGGCATTTGGTAACCAATTATTCCAGCACCACTGCTTGAACAATCTATTCTTTTCCACCGAATTGCCTTTGAAACTTTGTTGGAAATCTGTTGTCCATGTATGTGTGGGTGCAGATCTATTTCTGAACTCTATTTTGTTCCATCGCTGTCTCTGTCTTTACATCAATACTACACCATCTGGATTTCTGTGGGTTGATCATGAGACTTGAAATCAGGTAGTGTAAGTCCTTCAGCTTTGTTCATTTTTTCAGAGTGGTTTTAGTTATTCTGAGTCCTTTGCATTCCTATATGACTTTTAAAAATAGCTTGTCGGGCTTCCCTGGTGGCGCAGTGGTTGAGAGTCCGCCTGCCAATGCGGGGGACGCGGGTTCGTGCCCTGGTCTGGGAAGATCCCACATGCCACGGAGCGGCTGGGCCCGTGAGCCATGGCTGCTGAGCCTGCGTGTCCGGAGCCTGTGCTCCGCAGCGGGAGAGGCCACAACAGTGAGAGGCCCACATACCGAAAAAA
>NW_020172629.1:3588361-3592480 GCF_003031525.2 Neophocaena asiaeorientalis asiaeorientalis | reverse complement strand
AAAAAAAAAAAAAAAAAAAAAAAAATAGCTTGTCATTTTTCACACAAATGTCCGCTAGGATTTTGATTTGGATTGTGTTTAATCTGTAGAACAAATTGAAAATGATTAATGTCTTTACAATATTGAGTCTTTTAGTCCTTGAACAGTCTGTACTTATTTAGTTCTTTCATTTGTCTCAGCAGTGTTCGTAGTTTTATGTTCAGGGCTTGCACATTTGATAATGTTGTGAATGGTATTTTTTTAAAAAATTCAGTTTCCAATAGTTCATTGCTAGTATGTAGACATACAGTTGATTTTTGTGTGTTGATCTTTTATTTTGCAACTTTGCTAATAAGTTCACTTATTCTAGTAATTCTTTTAAATCTATTTTATAGGTTTCATTGAATTTTCTACTTTGATGATTATGATGTCTGTGAATAAAGGCAGTTTTACTTCTTCCTTTCCAACATGGGTGCTTTTATTTATTTTTCTTCCCTCTTGCATTATCTAGGGCCTCCAGTACAATGTTGAATAGAAGTGTGGTGGGGGCACATGTTCTTGACTTGTTCCTCACCATAGTGGGAAAGCATTCTGACTTTTACCGTTAACTGGTATTAGCTATAGTTTTTGTTTTTTTCTTTGTTTTGGTAGATGCCTTTTACCAGGTTGAAGAAGTTCCCTTCTTTTCCTGCTTAGCTGGAGTTTTTATTAGGAATGGATGTTGTATTTTGTTAAATGCCTTTTCTGCATCTATTGACATAATCATTTTCTTTTTTAGTCACTGATGCTCCGTTCATTTTTTTGTTGTTTTGCTTTCTGTATTTCATTTTGAGTAGTTTCTGTTGAAAATGTCTTCAGGTTTACTAATCTCTTCTTTTGCAGTGTCTAATCTGTCTTTAATCCCATCTAGTGTATTTTTCATACCTTACATTGTAATTTTTCTCTGTAGAAGGTAAATTTGGGTCTGTTTTATATCTTTTATGTCTCTACTTAACAAGTTCATGCTTTCCTCTAGCTTCTGAAATATAAGGAATATAGTTATAATTGTTTTAATGTCCTTCATACTCATTCTGTCATCTGTGTCATTTCTGGGTTGGTTGTTTTCCCACAAGCAACGTATTGGTCAGTTCCTGACTGAATACTCAAGACGTCCTGTGCACACCTCTCAGGTTCCCACCCTGTGCAGCTCTCTAGCCACCATGCTGTCCCAAGCTCCACCTGCACCTCTTTAACTCAATGAGGTGGTTGGACTCTGTCCCTGTTCCTTTCCACTCTGAGTCAGAAAGCCCTCTTTAGGCAGGAGCTATGACAAACAAAGGGCCCACCTTGCTTGTTTCTCATCTCAGCGTCATTGACCTTCATTGCTAAATGTTCAAGGTCTTGAATACCACGGTTTTGTATATTTGGTCCAGTTTTTTTATTGATTCAGGTGTGAGGGAAAATCTGGTCTCCTTCACTTAGTTTTGGCTGGAATCTGAAGTCAATAAACATATTTCTAATTCATGTAATATAATGAAAATCTATTTGCAGAGTAAGACTGGTCAGATTTAAACTCTTTCCTTTAACATCATCTTCTATTACCCCCCCAAAAGTGGAACCTCTCATTAGTTTTAGAATTACTTTCTTTGTGAATAAATAAAATAATTGACAGTGAGCCTATTTACATTAGTCCTGAAATTAATGATGTTCAAAATTGATTGTAGATTTTATTATTTCATACTCTTTAAGTCACATTTATTTTTTGACACTGTGTAGGTAAATTTATTTCAAAAGCCTTGTTTAGAGAAGGGAATTTAAAAATCTAGTCAAGATAATAATTTATACTAACTATTATGGGAATCCAGAGGGGGGGAAATGTGTTAATCCCAATGTTTTGTCAAAGAACACTTAATTTATAAATTTGTTTTTTGTAATAAAAGTATGTGCTCTTTTTGGCAGTCTTTCATTAAAGCCATGGATATTCATGTCAGCCATCTGTGTGATATGCCAGCACACATGATTTATTGAGAAAGTTACTTTAATGATCCTTTTAGTGTGTCAAGCTTTATAAATTCTCTCTCAACTTCTTGCTAGCTAAGGGACATGAATCTGCTTGCTGAAAGTCTGAGTTGACTCAGGTGGATGAACAAACGTAAATTCTCTTGACTCACATTGCAGGTGGAGTAACCAGCTCTTTCTTGAAATGAGGTTTTCTTTTGTACCTTAGCTCTTTTATAGGTATGGATTAAAAAAGATCTTTATTTAAGGAATTATGCATAAAACATTTTCAGTTGAATCCTAGTGCAGGGAGCTGCACTAGGTTTGTTATGAAGAGTATTTTATTGACAGGTAATGTGGCCTTATGCTTAGCTGCTGTTTAACTAACTGAGCTTCTTACCTGGTATATATTTTACTTATCTTTTAAAGAAATGAACTTCTGAATGGGAATAAGCATTTCAGTATTCGACTAGGAGAGTGAAATGACAGCATTTGGTAATTGAAATTTTCTTATAGTTAGTAGTATTTTAAAATTGGCTGCCTTAGTATTTTATATATTTCCCTAGAAATAGAGATTTTGAAGTATTTTACATTTGTATGTCTTATTAAGTTAAAATTTTAAGTATTGTTACTTTTTCTTGTGTTGGTATTTTTAATTAAAAAGTACATTAGACCAAATGGACTTAATAGATATATATATAGACTGTTCTATCCAAAAGCAGCAGAATACACATTCTTTTCAAGTGCCCAAGGAACATTCTGCACATGCTAGATCACATGCTAGGCCTCAGAACAAGTCTTGGTAAATTTATGAAAATTGAAATCATGTGAAGCATCTTTTCTAACTGCAATACTATAAGACTAGAAATCAACTACAATAAAAGAAACTTCCCCAAACACAAACATGTGGGGGCTAAACAATACATTACTAAACAACCAATGGGTCACTGAAGAAATCAAAGAAGAAATTAGAAAATACCTGTAGACAAATGAAAATGAAAGCACAACGATCCAAAATCTATGGGATTCAGCAAAAGCAGTTCTAAGAGGGACAGTTATAGTTATAAAAGCCTACCTCAGGATACAAGAAAAATTTCCAATAAAGAATCTTACTGTATACCTAAAAGAACTAGAAAAACTAATCTGTTGCATTTCTATACACTAACAACAAACTATCAGAAAGAGAAATTAATCTCATTTACCATTGCACCAAAAAAGAGTAAAATAGCTAGGAATATATCTAAATAAGGGGGCAAAGACCTGTACTCAGAAAACACTGATGAAAGAAATTGAAAGCAACACAACAGGTGAAGAGAAATACTGTGTTCATGGATTGGAAGAATTAACATTGTTAAAATGACCATACTACCCAAAGCAATCTACAGATTCAGTACAATCAAAGTACCAATGACATTTTTCACAGAACTAGAACAAATACTTCTAAAATTTGTATGGAACTACAAAAGATACTGAATTGCCAAAACAATTTTGAGAAGGAAGAATGAAGCTGGAGGTATCAATGCTTTCTGATTTTAAACTATACTACAAAGCTACAGTCATCAAAACAGCATGGTACTGGCGCAAAAACAGACACATAGATCAATGGAACAGAATAGAGAGCCCAGAAGTTAACCCATGCAGCTATGTCAATTAATCTATGACAAAGGAGGCAAGAATGTACAGTGGGGGAAAAGACAGCCTCTTCAATAAATGGTGTTGTAAAAACTGGAAGGCTGTATGCAAAAGAATCAAACTGGACCACTCTCTCACATCATGCGCAAAAATAAATTCAAAACAGATTTAACATAATGAAAAGGCTGCCTACTGAATGGGAGAAGATATTTGCAAATGATATATCCGATAAGGAGTTAATATCCAAAATATACAAAGGCTCAATATCAGAAAAACAAACAACCCAATCAAAAAATGGGCAGAAGATCTAAATAGACATTTCTCCAAATAGGAAATACAAGTGGCCAAAAGACACATGAAAAGATGCTCAACATTGCTAATTATTAGAGAAATGCAACTCAAAACTACAACAAGATATTACCTCACGCTGGTCAGAATGGCCATCATCAAAAAGTCTACAAATAGGGACTCCCCAGGTGGCGCAGTGGTTGAGGGTCTGCCTGCCGATGCAGGGGACACGGGTTTGTGTCC
>NW_020172629.1:3520073-3588249 GCF_003031525.2 Neophocaena asiaeorientalis asiaeorientalis | reverse complement strand
AAAAAAAAAAAAAAAGTCTACAAATAATAAATGCTGGAGAGGGTATGGAGAAAAAGGAACCCTCCTGCACTGTTGATGGGAATGTAAATTGGTGCAGCTACTATGGAGAACAGTAGGGAGGTTCCTTAAAAAACTAAAGATAAGAGTTACCATTGGATCCTGCAATCCCACTCCTGGGTATTTATCTGAAGAAAATGAAAACACTAATTAGAAAATATGTATGCACCCCTATGTTCATTGCAGCATTATTTATAATAGCTAAGATATGGAAGCAACCAAAGTGCCCATCAATAGATGAATGGGTAAAGATGTGTGTGTGTATATCCACACACCACACCACACACACACACACACACACACACTGGAATGTTACTCAGACATAAAAAAGATTGAAATATAACCATTTATGACAACATGGGTAGACCTAGAGAGTATTACGCTTGGTGAAATAAGTCAGGCAGAGAAAGACAAATACTGTAAGATTCCACTGATAATATGAAATCTAAGAAACAAAACAAATGAACAAACATAGCAAAACGGAAACAGAGTTATAGATACAGAGAGCAGGTGGTTTCCAGAGGGAGGGCGGTAAGGGGAGGAAAGAAATAGGTGAGGAGATTAGAGTTGCAAAAGTCACGGTCTGAAATGTACGGTGTGGGGAATATAGTCAATAACTATGTAACTAGACATCGTGATCATTTTGAAATGTATAGAAGTATTGAATCACTATGTCGTGTAACAGGAACTTGCATAGTGTTTTAGGTCGATCATACTTCAAAAACAAACTCATAGGAAAAAAAGATCAGATTTGTGGTTAGCAGGGACGGGAGGTGGGTGGAAGGGGAACTGGATGAAGGCCGTCAAAAGGTACAGACTTCCAGTTACAAGATAAGTGAGTACTAGGGGTATGATATGCAACATGATACCTAGAGTTAACACTGCTGTGTGCTGTGGAGGCAGGTTGTTAAGGGGTAAATCCTGAGAGTTCTCATCACGTGGGAAAAGTTCTTTTTAACTTTCTAAGTTTTTATCTGTTTGAGGTGATGAATGTTCACTGAACTTATTGTAATGAACATTTCCTTTGTATGTAAGTCCAATCATGCTGCACACATTAGACTTACGTAGTGAGGTATGTAAATGACATCTCAGTAAAACTGGAAGAAAAGAATTAAAGTAAACAGTACATTGTACAGTTTACTTACTGCTGTGACACAATCCTTCAGACACTTTAGAAAAGTGATTATTTAAGGCTTCTTGTCTAATAGAAGATTTTCAGAAGTGAAGAACTGTGTGGTACCAGAGTAATCTTTTACTCAGTCGATATTAGTTAGATTTTTAAAACATTGAATTTGAAACAGCAAGGTCTTTAGAGCTCGTCCCTGTAATCTCTAGTATTTTGTCTGCTGCCTCACGCGTACTCTAGCAACAGACTCCTGGATTTCTGTCTGTGAGGCCAACCTGAGGTATCTTTGGACCAGAACATCTAATGAGAGAGATTGCGCTTCGCCTGGTGTTTCTCACTGGGTCTTGACCCTGATTCTCGAGATACCAAGTTGAGTCCACTAAGAAGTTCTAGTGAAAGTATTTTTCTGTTGTTCATAACATACCTTCCATTCTCACTCTGCGAATGCTTTCTGCCCCCGACCTCACTCTCATGCAGTGGTGCTGTCCCAGCACGGCACAGGCCAAGTTCTGGGCGGTGCCAAATTGCCATTTAGCATACGACAGTGGTTGCCAAAGTGGAGTTTGTTTCCCGTCCATTCACAAAGTAAGTCATTGGGCTGTGTGAAGAAACTATTAGAACTTGTATTTATTTTTATTGTTATAATTTTTAAAGCTTTTGTTTTGTGTGTAAAATAATGTATATGTCAGTGAGTAGTACATATATATCAATAGTTTATAGATAATTAAAATACACATATAATGGGTATATGTACTCTAATTTTATTTTTGCTTTTGGTGGTATATGATCAAAAATTTTTGAGACCGGATAAGACTCTTATAGCACATCTGGGTGAGGGTTTTTATTCTGTTACTTGTCAGTTCCTCCATAAATATGAGCTTCATGATATGCACAATTGTGTGTGTGTGTGTGTGTGCGCACACATGTGTGCGCACGCATGCCCCCTCACGTATGTGTTTTTTTTCTTGTGAAAAATTCCGTGGCTCTCACCAGATTCTCGGAAGTCTTTGGCCCTGAAGATCAAATATGATGGGTTTCCCTGGTGGTGCAGTGGTTAAGAATCCACCTGCCAATGCAGGGGACACGGGTTGGAGCCCTGGTCTGGGAAGATCCTGCATGCCGCGGTGCAACTAATCCCACGTACCACAACTACTGGGCCTGCGCTCTAGAGCCCGCGATCCACAACTACTGAAGCCTGCGCGCCTAGAGCCCATGCTCCACAACAAGAGAAGCCAGCGCAATGAGAAGCCTGTGGGCACCTCAACAAAGAGTAGCCCCTGCTCGCTGAAACTAGGGAAAGCCCGTGCTGAGCAATGAAGACCCAATGCAGCCAAAAATAAATAAATAAATGTTTTCTAAAAAATGCATAAAATCAAATATGCTTATCTGGGATCCCTGGGCCATGAAACCACTGAAGTTCTTTTTGGGAGGACTGTACCTTGTTTATAAATAACTGCCTAGTTTAAATTAAGTGGTACTAACTGATTCACTTTGTTATAAAGCAGAAACTAACACACCGTTGTAAAGCAATTGTGAACTCCAATAAAGATGTAAAAAAAAATTAAGTGATACTTCATTTGAAAAATAATATATATGATTAGATACATATTCTTTTTTCAATTAATTAATTTTGGCTGCGTTGGGTCTTCGTTGCTGCGCGTGGGCTTTCTCTAGTTGTGGCGAGCGGGGGCTACTCTGTTGCAGAGCGCGGGCTTCTCACTGCAGTGGCTTCTCGTTGCGGAGCACAGGCTCTAGGCGCGCGGGCTTTAGTGGTTGTGGCTCGCGGGTTCTAGAGCGCAGGCTCAGTAGTTGTGGCGCACAGACTTAGTTGCTCCGCGGCATGTGGGATCTTCCCGGACCAGGGCTTGAACCCATGTCCCCAGCACTGGCAGGCGTATTCTTAACCACTGTGCCACCAGGGAAGTCCCATATTCTTTTTAATAGATTGAAGTCTTATTAAGTCTTTAGTCTGATGAACTGCTGCCAGAATGGTTGCCGTGATCTCATGGTGTGACCTGTGCTGCATACTCTACTAGGGTCTGGGTCCCCTTTACCTTCTTTTAAAAGATATTTTATTGTATGTTTTCACTAACCTTATACTTCTTTAAAATATTATGATAGATTATTGTCTCTCAAATTCAACTACATTGGCCCTGGATAGATGTGGTTACAAAAGAGCTGCTATTTGAAACCGGCTGTTTTTCTGCTGTCTCCATAAGCTGCTTTTGTGGAGTCTGTCTGTGTAATAGGTGATGGGACTGCATTGAGTGGGGATGTGAGTTAAGTTTAAAAGTCAGCTGATAAGATGAAATTGAGTTTAGTCAAAGTTATTCTTGAAATTCTTAGATCACCCATAAAATTAAAGGTATATGATTTTGTCTATACAGTCCTTTGTGGTTAAAATTTTATATGGCCCCGAGTAGCTCTTCAGTTTCTTCCTTAAAGAGTGTCAACAATCCCATCATCTCTCAGTTGACTGACCACTTGAATGCTGTTTTACTTATTTATTCATTCATTTACCAGTAGTCAGAAAAACCCTACCATTCACATATTCTTTCCAATAAGTACTGGGCCTAGGACACGAGCTCACTGAACAGAATGACTATTCAGATTTTTTTTCAATAAAAAGACTTGTTTTTTAAATATGTATAGGTGAATTTAAGTAACTTCAATGCATATATGATACAACTGCACTGCATTTCCAACCTATACGACATAATTACACTGTATTTCCAGCGTTGGCCATTTCCCTGCACAAGCCTGTAGCATCCAACTCAGATGAATAATGTGTGTGTGTGTTTTTTCCCTTGGAAAGGAATCACTCTATTTGTTTATTTGTTATGTAATAAGTTTTAAGTATGTGCAAGGCATTGCTCTGGGCATTGGAATTAGAAGAATGAAAATGACACAGTCCCTGTCCTTATAGAACTTACATTCTAGTGGCGAAAGTAGGCAATAAATAAACCACAAAGGAGGGCTTCCCTGGTGACACAGTGGTTAAGAGTCTGCCTGCCGATGCAGGGGACGCAGGTTGGTGCCCCAGTCCGGGAAGATCCCACATGCTGCGGAGCCGCTGGGCCTGTGAGCCATGGCCGCTGAGCCTGCGCGTCCAGAGCCTGTGCTCCGCAACGGGAGAGGCCACAACAGTGAGAGGCCCGCTTACCGCAAAAAAAAAAAAAACCCCAAAAGAAAAGAAACATTTCGGGCAGTGTGTGCTGTGAAGAAACATAATCAGGGTGGAGGGCCTTGGCAGGTCCGCTGTCTGGGGAAGGGGAATCAGGTGGCCTCTCGGAGGAGGTGACATGTGAACAGGAGCCTGCATGAAGAGGGGACAAGGGTGGGGGAGGTGAGAGGGTTTGTCAGGTGTCTCTTCCATCACGACCCTGGTTTCCTAGTTCAGGGGAGCAGGCTGCACCCACCCGCCCCACACGAGTGGCACGGTGGGTTTCTTGTGGATGTAGGCGAAACCTCTGAGCAAGTGACTCATGTCAGCGCCATTGCTCATCGCTTCCAAGAGGCTGCGATATGTGGGCAGAGTCGCCTTGGGTTGACTGGGGTTTTTCCACCACGTAACAGCCGTGCGTTTTACCTAGGATCCCACCAACAGAAATGAGAAAGTCCATGGAATTTGATCCGTCTGATTTGTACTTTATTTTGTTATGTATATATAAATTTATTGTACCTGATTTTATTAAGGGCTATTTTATTTATTTTTAACAGGAATCACTAGATTTGATCTACTTGGAGACTTTGGAAGGTTTAATTGGCTGGGAAATTTCTATATTGTGTTATCCTACAATTTGCTTTTTGCTATTATGACAACATTGTGTCTGGTCAGAAAATTCACCTCTGCTGTACGAGAAGAACTTTTCAAGGCCCTAGGTAATTCTCAGGTTTATGGGTATTTTTGTCTTTTTCTACGTATTAATAATTTTGACATTTCAGCTAATTTTAAGTCTTCATCTCTTCATTTTTCCAAATGTGTAAATCCTTAGAGGTCACATTCCTGACCCACTGCTTACTGGTTATGCTCTTGTGTAAAATTACTTCGTTAAGTCTCATCTTTCTCATCTGTAAAATGGTGATAATATCTTCTTCTTTTAGGACTGTTGTGAATATTAACTGAAATCGTTCTTTTGAGGGCCTAAGCATAATCCTAGCACATGGTAGAGCTCAGTAGACATTAGCTCTTTGACTGTGATGATGCGGGCGGGTGTGGTGAGCTGAGGATGATCATGTGCTAAAGACATATTTGGGTGTTGATACCTCGGACTATTTTTTAGTGAAAGGTTTTTTTCAGGATTGGATTTTATAGGTATCAGGCTGACCCACAATTATAATTCTCTTCAGTTAGTCGGATAATAATTCAGAATAAAAATATTAGTGTTCTTGACATTAATAAGAGAGAGGGCATTCATTATGTACTCTATGAGTCATATGCATTGTGACAGTATTAAAAACTCATAGGTTTGGCTAAGCTATAAAGGGTACAAATGTAACCTATGAATGTATTTTTCGTGCCTGCTTCAACATTAGTACTAAACATATTTCAAGTTTTGTATTTTAGGAATACCAGGACAATATAAGCTGTCTTGATGTATAAGCCCTCTTGGGCTTAGGGTGTGTAATTTTATAAAAGAAGGGAAAGGTACTGATTTATTGTAGAAAGTCCTGACAGTAGCCGTTTACCTGAACTGACATCATTTGAATGCTTATACTCCGTATTCTTTTGTGGCTTTTAGCTATTGCAAAAGGCAACGTAATAATTGATTCGTTAAGATTCTGTTTTCAGATACTTTAAACCTTATGAACAACAATAAAGCTTTGCATACCACCAAGCCTTTCCAACCGTGATGCTTGAAAGGATGACCTTTGGGAAGGAAGAAGGATTTCAGATTATCTGTTCATGTCTGTTTTACTGCACATTTATCGTGGGAGGGGGTGGTTGATGAGATACTGGCCTGAAAGGGGAAGTTACATCTCATTTCAGCTGAAGCACCAGATAATCTATGGATTTTAATGCCTAGGTTCCTTAATGCTGGTCAGATTAAAATCTAAAGGTGAAGTTAGAATCAAACAGTCCTCTCAGCCAAATTTTTAGAGTTAAAATTTCATTTTTAAGCCTGTTGTAGCATCAGCAATATTAGTTAGCCATAATCTCAGATAAATTCCTACTTACATTCATGAAAATGAGATGGTTATGAATAAATTGCAGTAAGTTTGAGTTGGGTATTCTGGATACCATCTTGCTAAGGAAGTCTTTATTAAAACAGTAAAATGTAATTTAACCTAAGGTAAAAGTTGTAAATGTTGTGTTGGCTCTTTGGCCGTAAGAGGCAGTGAAATCATCAAGAGTTGTGTAAAACATCTAATAGATACAGTTTTTTTTTCCCTAATGTTTTCTGTTACTCTTTGGAATGCTCTAAGGAGGCAATGCCTTATACCTAGAAAATGATCCTCATTAAGTGTATGTCATGTGTGAGTGACCTGAGATCTTAAATATGATTTCACTGGGAATCATAATTTGATTATAAAATATAAAATTTAACTATATCCTTTCTTTTTTCTTTTTCTTCTTCTTCTTTTGTGTGTGTGTGGGAGGTGGGGTGGGAGGGATTTTTCTCTCTGCTGCTGTGCGTTGAGAATCATAACATCTATCTCATAGAGTACCTGGCACGTGGCAGACACTCAGAATGTAGCTACCATGATGGTGGTGGAGGTGATTGTTTTTGCAGAAGAGAGACATTGTAGTTTTCCTGAATGCATAACCTTTGCTACACCCAGGTTTTAGAAGTAACTCATTGAAATAATCGATCCTAAAGGGGTTCTGTTCCAGGGAGGGCGTTGGTCACTCGGTCGCTGCTCTCTTTGCCCACGTCCTTCTGCAGCCGGCCTGTGTTAACACGCTTTCTCACGTCCAGCAGTTGTAGGTGCCTTCTGTCACTCAGTGGCTTGGCCGTTGCTGAACAAAAAAACAAGAACTGTTTTTTTGTGTGTGTTGGATTGATTTATTTTTCCTTTCCCAGTCATGCATCATAGACAGGCTGAGTTTTACCTTTTCTTTCATTAAGATATGCAATGATAGAAATTTTAAAATTTGGAGTGCTATGTTGGCTTACGAGGGATATAAAATTGCTTACCAGTCAGGTAGACAACCGTCTGAAATTTTAGGGGAAAAATCATCTTATCCAGGTAATTTTTACAAATATCTGAGCCTCATAAAAATTGTTTCCTCAAAATCTTTTCCATGGATGTGTTGCTTATGTGCTCTTGACTGTCTTTATGCTTCATTTTGTTAAAGTGCTCAGAGCTTTAATGCCACTTAAACTCTTAAAATTTCTTCTCGCTTTTCTGCCTGTGAGGGTGCAGTGTTGTCCCGTGTGTCAGGTATACTATGTAAATAGTTGCTGCGTGATACAGAGGGAAGGTAATGCAACTTGAAAGGCAGTAATAATCTTTTACTCTGTGAAATATCTTTGAGTAGTGAAATCTTCTTTGTGGTCAGTTTGTTCTGTTGCCATTTCTTTCTTCTTGGTAGTGTCTTCTGTTGCTTTTCTTTTTACTTGCATGCTTTATGTTTTGGTGTGTCTTTCCCTGCATTTTCCTGTGAGTGTGTATGTATGGGTGTCTTTTAAAACAAAAATGGGGTCATCCTCGTTTCAGGTTGTTCCCTGGGAAGGGCACTAGGGTGTGGGGATAAGCTTGCAGGAGGAGGTTTATTAGAAGTTGCTCTTGGGACCAAGGTGGAGGGCGGGGCGGGGGCAGGAGCTGTGCAGAGGGCAGTGGCTGCTGCATCTCACCGGAAGCCTCAGCCGGCCCCGTGGGATGTTGGATGAAGGAAGGACTCCCAGGCTGCCCTGAACTAGGGGAGGCCTGACTGCCTCCTGGGCAGCTGTCTTCAGCTCAGGCCCAGGCGCTGCCGGTGGGGAGAAGGGCCCTTTCATCCTACAGGGAGTGTAGCCAGAGAGGCACAGTTCCCTCAGGAGCACAGCACACTCTGCCCGACCTCTCAACAATGCATTAGTTCTTACATCTTCTTCATTTTCCTGCAGGGCTTCATAAACTTCACTTATCAGATACTTCAAGGGATTCAGAAACCACAAAGCCTTCTGCAAATGGGCATCAGAAAGCACTGTGAGACCCACAGCACCGCTCTGCAATCAAGAGCCTGAGCACCCCAAACTTGTGACATTCCCGTCAGTCAGGGATGTTTCCTGCTGACTGTGGTCCACGTTTACGGCCTGGGCCTGTCAGTGTCGTTTTCATAATCTAAGAGCTCGGCTGTTGCAGGTCTTCTTCTTTTTATTTACCTTTGGGGCGGCCCTTGTAGTTCCCAGCCAGGTGCAGCCTCCTCAGGGCGGCACGTCTTCTGGGGCCATGTTTGCTTGCATCAGTTATGCGCCCATATGAGAGTGTTAGAAAAGGCCAACTTTGGGGCTTTCTAAGGATTCACTTCAATCTTGTTATATATTCCATTCAAAACGAATTCCATTCATGCCCTACATGAAACGGCATCCTTGGTACTTAGATGTGAAATTTCTGCAAAAAATGAAAGTTTATGGATGATATTGCAGTGGGTACATTGGAACTGTAAATGGTTGCAGATTATATTTTTCACTTCCTTAAAGAAAAAACAAAAGCATAGTTCTGATTTATGTTACAGAATGATATTGATTGGACTTTGAGTCAAGGGAAAAATACAAAATTCTTTTAAAACCTGAGCCTTGATAGGATGCCACAGGAATACCTCCTACTGTCCAGTGGAATAAGCTATGGTAGGAAGTATTATGTAATCATACTTCTCTGACAGTTTATGTGTATATAATTCAATATTACCTCTCATAACATAGTTGCCAGTGTTGAATACACTTGTAACTTAGATTTTGCCTTATAGGCTATATGTACACTCAGTTTTTTTTAAACATTTTTTTCAGAAATCCCTTAATTCCCTGTGTCCATTATGAACTATAAATGCTCTGTGGTAGACACCCCTTCTGTCGCCACAGTCTTCAGGCTTTGATCACTTTTGTACATGCCAATTTAAACATCAGACTTACGAATGTTACCATTTAACGCCCAAAACACACAGCATCAGCATTCATGATGTAAGAAAAGTTTTGCCGTGTATCGTGGTCTGATGATCATTCAGTTATTAAATTGTAAATAATTCTTGGGATGGGTTCTTGACTTAAGTCCACTGAATAAAAGCTATAACATTATACTCCGTGTTACCATCCACTAGGATCGAGTACCAGAAATTGTGCATGCAAAAATAGCAGGTGGGTCCACTTGCACACAGTTCATATCACGCAGCCTCTGTAAACACATATGTTCATATGCGCTGTGTTTGGCAACAGGTTGTGTTCAGACAAAAGTGAAAGAACAGTTTTCTCAAATTGTTGAATTTAAAGGGTTTTTTGGGAGAAATTTATGAAAAACAGGCTATATATATTTTGACATCAAAAATTTCCACTTAGATCCAATGTAATAAGAGAAAGTAACCCAGAGCTCCATTGTGTATACTTCTCCTTTATTTATACCTCTGCATTTCCTTCTGAGCTTCTCTTCCTGTTAAAATGCAGCTTAGTTTTAAAATAAAAGAACATTTTGTGATTCTAAACAACACTCAGTAAATACCACCAGTCTAGTATGGGTGAATTTCTCAGCATAAGATCCACATACTGAGAAAATGAATAAAAATTGGCTGCTTTCTAATTTTACTGGTAATTATACCTATTTAAGTGTTAATTGCAAGTTTTGATTTTTACTGAAACTTGCTTGCTTTGAGCAGACCAGGTCAAGGGGAGAAGAGAAAGGAATTCCTTTAAATAAAAGAATATCACTTTTAACTTACACTAATTTCAGGGCAGACATCCAGAGGAAGAGCTTCTGGGTATTTGTAAGATGTCTGAAATTTTTTGAGTAAAATATTAAACTTTTCAATGTCTGTATCAACTCTTTGTTCATTTGAAAGTTTCTTTCCATCAAGAGGACTTAAGCCAGGTTTGGATTAGTAAGGAGTGAAATGTATTTATAAATTCCTGAAGCTCTTATTGGATGCTTCTTCACTGCTGTGTGGAGCAGAGGGACGGTTTTGAACCTTGGGTGCCAGATGCCTTCTGTGGAAGCAAATATAGGTTGTCACATCCTCGGTCTGCACGTAATGACAGCCACCCGAGGCTCTAGCAACACCTGGTGCATTCCTGGTCACAAGCGCAGTCTTCCTCTTGAGGGAGACACTTACTGTAAATGCAGGCGCTTCTCCTGCATGCACGCTGGAGGCTGGCATGTGCACCTGTGGCAGAGGTGGCTGCGGCGCACTGAGGCCGAGCACTGGAGGACCGTTAAGGACAGACAGGCACCCGTGAGCTTCTTGTTACTGCAGTTGTGAGTGCAGTGGAGGGCGAGCACGAGGCCTCGGGTCCGAGGTCCCGGTGCCGGCGGTCGGACGGGCCTGAAACTGCCTTCCTTCTAAGTGGGTGGGGTACATCACTGACTGCGTTAAATCAAATGCTCCTTTTATTTTTTCTCACCACTAGGATCTATTTTAAAAGGGCATTAGGCACTGCAATCACAGAGTTTCTTGAGGAGACTGGGCCAATTCTTACCATTCATTGGTTCTACAGTATGTAAATAAATTATTTTGAAGTTATAAATTTTACAGATTAAAATGTTTGTAATGATTTTTACTGATTTTCCAAGATATTTCTTAGATTTAAAATTTGTTTAGCTTTATATACATTCTGTGTAAAAATAGACCTGCTGTAAATATGAGACTTTATGTGAAAATTACACACACACACACACACACACACACACACACACACAGGTTAGCACCTTCAGTGCCACGCTGAGGGGTTGACAGTGGATGAGAATGAAACCTTCCTGGTGGTTCTCAGTCTCGGGTGTGTCAAAGGTGCATATATACCTGACCTTCAGGGCACCGGCTTCTGCCTGGTTTTCTGGAGCAGTCGGCCTCCCTGTGGCCCCTGTAACCGCCTTATTTGCCAGCAACACAGGCTTACATCGCGTGAAAGCCCTAGGTGGCTTTCTATGTTGTTAGCACAGTATTTAGTATATAAAGGCAGAGTTCTTAAAATAATTTTTTTTAAAGTATGAGGATACATGCAGTACTGACTTTTTAAACTTTTAAAAAATTGGTATGATGTTACCTTAAAAATAATGTTTGGATGCGCTGGCAAATTATTTTTGTTTACAGAGTGTTTTGTTTACAGGTTATCAGTCTTGTTTCTATGAGATACTTTTAGTGTGACTTTTTAAATGTCTCAGAAATTAAAGTTTTACAAAAAGTGATTTCATATTTTGGTTTACAAATACTCAAATGTGTTTTTTATTTTTAATCTTAAATACCATCATGGCTAAAACTTAAGGGCGTATATAGGTTATTTTCATTTCAGTTTTATAAAGGGCAATAACTATTATGGAATGTTGAATTGAGGGAGGAGTGGATATTTTCTCTCCTTTTTGTTGGGGAGTTTTTGATGGATCAATTTCTTGCAAACTTAAATGTAGCATCAATAATTGAAATCATGTATGTTATTTCTTTGACTTATTTAGGTTTGATTTCTCTAATTTCTTCCATTGAAGGACTGAGCCATATACCTGATTGTGGTGTGAGCAGCTTAATCCAGAGTGCTTGGAAGGCAAAGGCCTTTAGCATGTGGTTCATTCACTGACAAACAGAAGCCTCTATGGCAGTGGCTTTCAGACTTCTGACCAGAGTAAGAAATCCAGTCTACATTGTAACTCACACACACATACATACTTCTATAGACAAACAAAAATTTAACAAAACAGTACCTACTTTTACTGTGTGTGATGCATGCTGGCTTTTTCTATTCTGTTTTGTTGGTATTTTTAAAAAAATACTTGACGCAAACCACCAAGTCATTTCCTGGCTGAAAGAATACAAAGCATTTTTTTGGCTTTTGAATATTGTTCAGGTAAAATTCATTATTGCAAATACCACTGAAACAAAAGGATTGCATATGCAAATTACTTGTTCCACTGAAAAGAATGTAATTAAAATCGGTAGAAATCGCTCAGACTCTAAAAACTGGATTATAAAATTTCAAAACTAAGTGATTGATCCATATGTCTTAAAGGAGTAGTGCTGGGAGCTAGTTTTCAAGATAAGTTATTTAACTTCCAATTCTTTGCAATTCAATTAGGAAAAATGTTTTCGAGTTCAAATGTAATCAAACAAGAAATTCACACAAAACCCAGTCATCCTGGATATGACTTTGGTGCTGTGCTCTTCTAAAGGTGTGAAGAAGTCAGGTTCTCGCAAGCATGGATTACAGAAAGCAGGGCAGCAGCAGCTGTGCATGTCTTCTGAGGACCAGAGAGAAACAAGGATCTTCAGTGTCTCAGTGTGAGGACGCTGAGATTCAAATGTGGGCTGTGAATCTGAGGAAGAAAGTTTTTTCAGTTTCTAAGAATACTATGTGAAGGATGTAATGTCTTTCCCTTTGAAAAGCTATTATTAAAAGAATGTACTGCTTACAAACAAACAGTGACACTGAGGATCGAGGATTTGGGACACTTCTGGAGTTGGCGTATTGGTTCTGCAGCCTTCCCTTCGCGGCCCTCTGGAAATCTTCTACAGTGTTTCTCTGTCGGCTTAACAGTGGGCTTGAGGATGGGGTGACAGAGGTATTATTGCCGATGCTAGCACCTGTCCCTCCCCGGCCTGTGCCTGTTCAGAGAGTTTCTCATCACCTCCACTCTCTCTCATCCTCTCTCGACTTCAGTCTCAGCAGTGATTCACTTCTTTTCTCTTTTTAGTCCTCACTGTGGCATCTCATCAGACCTCGAGGTCAAGGAGGCGAAGGGGGCGTGGGGTGAGGGAGGAGGCGGTGTGGTGTTCTTGCTGTCAGCAGCCCGGAGACCTGGGAAATGGGGAAACACACGCCTCCATTCTACAGAGAAGGGGCCCAAACACACGAAGGGTGAGGTTTGCTGAGGTCACACAACTAGGGAGTTGAAGAGCTGTCTGTGAACGCAGGTCGGTATCACTGAGTCTCACCTCTTCCTGGTTTGGGGGTTTTGGTTTCTTAGTGACTCCAGTCGGGTGGTTCAGAATTTTCCAACGCCGGGATATTGAGTCAAGTGTTTGAACATCGTGTGTCTCTCCGCTTGTCTTAGTGCTGGTGGGGAGTTGCAGAAGTGTGGCATAGTCCCAGGGTCCATATTTCTAGGCCTTAGAAACTCAAGCAGACTTGATTCTTTCTCAGTTCTGCAGCTAAACATTTAGTAATGCAGATAACATAAGTAGATATCTAAGATGTGGTTCTAAAATGAGACCAATTTTATGTATATAGCTTGCAAAAGGGACTTAACTGCTTTAAATTGGTAATAACAGCAATAATAATAATAGCAGTAGCCACTTAAATAGTGCTTGCCTGTGCCAGGTATTGTCCTAAGCATTTTATATGTGTGCGTATATGCATGTTTATTTAAATACGTAACTTATTTAATCCTCCTGACAATCCTGTGAAGTAGGTACTGTTAATATTCCCACTTTGCAGATGAGGAAGCTAAAGCACAGAGAGGTTAAGTAACCTGCCCGGGGACCCACAGGACACAGGATTCGAATCCCGTGCCAGCTGGCTCCTGAGTCCTTACACTTAACCACTGTATAAACATTGCTTCTCAGATAGACTTTATTTACCACTTACAGCCGATGGAAAGAAGGCACCTGTTTTCACACAGGAGGCCCTGAGACTAGTTGACAGAGCCCTGTCTAAGATCAGAGCCTCTGAGACCGAACAAAGGGACTTGTTTAAAATTGTTACCTCTCTTCGTGGCGCTTGGTGAGGACACTGAACCAGGTAGAGAGCGCGTGTGAGACACTTGGGCTTTAAGAATGCGGCTTGATTGCCTTGGAAGGAAGAAAACGGTTCGGGAAAAGTTTTTTAAAGATGATGGCTCTGCTCCACGTGTCACAGGTCGCAGCCCTGCAGGTTTCCCGCAGTCCAGCGAGCTCTGCATTTGGGAGGGGTTTAGGCAGAGCCGCTGTGAGCCACTGGTGCTCAGCGAGCACAAGCCTGGAACTGGCAGCCTTGAGCCCCGTATGGGCCGACCAGAGCTTCGGTTTCCTCATGATTTCTGCATTCCTTTCCTCAACAGGTAAAAGGGGCAGGACCTGCGGTTGTGAAAAAGCGCGAGGAAACAGTAGCCATAGTTATCTACCAATCTGAAAGGGGGGGAATCACACCTGTGTACCATGGAGTGGAAACGCCAGGTGGCTCTGTATCTATGTATGTGTTATCTGTGTACGTGTATCTGTGTATCAGTGCATATGTATCTGTGTATGTGTATCTATGTATGTGTTACATGTGCACCAGGCTGTGGCCGACATGCCACAGCCACTGACACAGGGCCTGAAATGTTAGGTACTTGATAAGTATTAGCTGTTATTTTAAATAATTTATTTAAATGTTCTCTTATAGTTGCTTGACACTTTTAAGATAATGTCACAATTAGTTGTAGCAGATCCTATAAAGGAGTAAAATAAGATTTTAACATTTTTGCTAGTGGGGGCTGTATAGGAACAACTGAGACCAGCTCCGTAAAGGCCATTCAGCATTTATCTGGTCCATATGGGGCTTTTCTAAGTGAGTCCTCACTTATTCTTGTGGAAATTTTTCATCTACTGGAGTTGCCTAAAATCATCATTTCTTAAATTATGATGAGGATTTTGGAATCGTACAGGCTATGTTAAAAACTTGTAAGAAACAGGAAAGCACTTTTGAGTCTCCACATCCTCATGTTCATTTGGATAAGCTTGAAAGTCTAGATGTATCAAACATTAAATTAATTACAGTTTCCTTATGAGGCTTTGTCTTCGAAATAGAAGCCAAGTCTCTGTCTACAAAAGGCAGTGAGGAATTCCCTGGCGGTCCAGTGGTTAGGACACAGTGCTTTCCCTGCCGAGTCCTGGGTTCCATCCCTGGTCGGGGATCTGAGGTCCCACAAGCCTCGCAGCTCAGCCAGGAAAGGTGGGGGGTTGCGCAATGATATTGGACCGTTACAGTGTTTCTGCTGATTTGCCTGATCTAAGTCAAGTTTCAGCGTTTAAATTGTCATTGTAATTCCATGTGGTTGCTCTGTGACGAACCACATGCCACCACAGGATTGTCGTATGTATATGGAACCCCCTTTGTTCATGAGCTTTTCTTCCTCCCAATAGATGTAGGTTTACATCATTCCATTGAATGGCTATATAGTATTCCTCTTGATGTGTATGGACCATATATATATATATTTTTTTTTTTTCCCGGTACGCGGGCCTGTCACTGTTGTGGCCTCTCCCGTTGCGGAGCACAGGCTCCGGACACGCAGGCTCAGTGGCCATGGCTCACGGGCCTAGCCGCTCCGCGGCACGTGGGATCTTCCCGGACCAGGGCACGAACCCGCGTCCCCTGCATCGGCAGGCGGACTCTCAACCACTGCGCCACCAGGGAAGCCCCATGGACCATATTTTAATCAACTCCTTAGGGATGGGTGTCTAGATTATTTCCAATTTCTAACTACTGTAAATACTAACAAATAGCTTTCTACTTGTATCTTAGCACACTGTTTTATTATCTCCTTAGAAGTTTATAATGAAAAGCTCCTCTTTCTCGTACTCTCACTGTTTCACTTGTAGCCACCAAATGTGTGGGGGTTTTTTCTACACCAAGTATTTCTCCAATTCTTTGTGGATAACTACATGGATGTCCTACAATTCAATTCAATTCTGACACTATCTTCATGAAATTTAGTGCACACCCACATGTTAGGGGCTCAGTCCCAATAAGACTGGCTGCCTACTGCCCCGTCCCCCGGTTCAGATGCTGATCCCAAGCCCAAGCTGTCACCTGTGCTTCTGAACAACCCGCTGTACATCAGAGGGTCCCAAAGACCCCCTCCTCCAGTTCAGTAGTTTGCTAGAGCAGGTCACAGAATGCTGGAAAACAGTTGACTTGCTAGATTACCTGTTTCCCATAAAGGATACAAGTCAGGAACAGCCGGATGGAAGAGAGGCACAGGCCAGATTCGGGGAAGGGGCACTGAGCTTCCCCACCCTCTCGGGGTGCCCCACTCTCCTCGAGCCTCCATGCGTTCACCGACCCGGAAGCTCTCGGAGTCCCTTCAGTTAGCGGTCTTCGTGTGTGTGGAGGCTTCACTATATAGGTGTGATGGATTAAATGATTGGCCACTAGCGATGAGCTCACCCTCCAGCCCCTTTCCACTCCCCAGAGGTCAGGAGGGTGGGTCTGACCCCTAATTAGTTGGTTGGTTCCCCTGGCCATCCTTGGGGAGTTTCCAGAAGTCACCTCATTCAGTGTGGAGAAAAGGGAACCCTCCTACACAGTGGTGGGAATTGGTGCAGCCACTATGGAAAACAGTGTGGAGGTTCCTTAAAAAATCTGAAGATAGAGTTACTGTATGATCCTGCAGTCCCACTCCTGGGCATGTATCTGCAGAAAACTCTAATTAGAAAATTTACATGCACCCCAATGTTCATAGCAGCACTAGTTACAGTAGCCAAGACATGGAAACAACCTAAATGTCCATTGACAGATGAATGCATAAAGAACATGTACACAACGGAATGTTACTCAGCCATAAAAAAGAATGAAATAATGCAGTAAGTCAGACAGAGAAAGGCAAATATCATATGATATCACTTATATGTGGAATCTAAAAAGTGGTACAAATGAACTTATTTATAAAACAAATTCAGACATAGAAAACAAACTTATGGGTACCAAAGAGGAAGAGTGGGGAGACAAATTGGGAGTATGGGATTAACAGATACACACTACCATATATAAAATAAACAGCAAGGATCTACTGTACAGCACAGAGAAGTATACTCAATATCTTGTAACAAACTATAATGGAAAAGAATCAGAAAAAAAAGAATATAGGTAAATACATATATGTATAACCGAATCACTGTACACCTGAAACAAACACAACATTGTAAATGAACTCTACTTCAAGTAGAAAAGAAAAGTCACCTCATTCGCATAAGCCCAGGTGTGGTTGAAAGGGGCTTGTTATGAATATAAAAAGATACCCTTATCCTCTTATCACTTAGGAAATTCCAAGGGTCTTCAGAGCTCTGTTCCAGAAATGGAGGAGGACCACATGTGTATTTTTTATTATAAGTCACAATGTCACATAGTTCCTAGAAATGAAAGTGGATCAAAGAGAATGCACACTTCCAAGAGAAAGACTATATCAACATGCTCTCAGCAGCAGCATGTGTGTGTCTAGCTAACACTGGATTTTGCCAGTCTTTTACATTAGTGGCAACTTGATGGGCAAATACTGTTTTTCTCACACTTTTAATAACTAGTGGGGGAAACTTTAAGAAGAATTTTAGCAACTCTTTGTATTTCTGCTTTTATGAGTTACTAAATATACTTAGCCCACTTTTGGTATTTCTTATTGTTTTATAAAACCTTTCCATTACAGCAGTAAATATTTGTCTTTCTGTTGTGTTGTAAATATTTTTCCTGGTTATTTGTTTTTCTAACTTGTTCACATTGTTTTCTGCTACATGGAAATCTAAAATTTTGAAGTAGTCAAAATTGACAATTTCCCATAAGTTTTTTGATATCGTACTTAGGACTTCCCTACTCCAAGAGTCCCTACTCCAAGGGAAAAAAATTTACCCGTTTTTGTCTCTAACTCCTTTAATTAAGATGTAGCTCACATATCACATGTTGAGCTGCATCCTACAGGCCTGCAAGCCCTGTAATTGCCCAGTCACGAGACCAAAGGAAGAGCCTGGTGGTGGCAACAGAGACATCAGTGGTTTATTGGACCCAGGATCTTACCTCTGAAGCAAAGTCCTGCAGCGGCACCTCCAGCTGTGGGGCGGGGCAGGGGTGATGGTTACGGGGGATGGACGTCAGGTTGGCTGGTTACCAGGGAGACTATCCTAGTGGAAGATCCACTATCCTAGTGGATGGGAAGATTAGGACGGTCAGTAGCTGGGGCCGGGGACAAGCACGTAGGCAGTTACTGATCAGGTTCTGTGATGAAGGGGGTAGGTCAGCCAGGTGAGTAGGGTGTAGGTGAGGCAGGGACTGGTCCAGCAGGGGATGTCCAGAGAGCAAGAGTGCAGCCATCTTGGGGGGCTTGTCCGTGCACCATAAAATTCACTGTCAGTATACAGTTCACTGGTGCTTAGTGTTCAAAAAACAAAATTCAACCAAGTAAATTGAGCATCTAATTGGCCTTATTAGGTGGCTTATGATTAGGGCAGCATCCCATCTAGCACCTAGAAGGAGCTCCCAGGGGTTGTACAAAACAGAAGGTTTTTACAGGGAGAAGGGTGGGACAAGGGAGCTATTAGCCAAAGAAAAGGAAGGAATATTTTTAGTTCAAGACATCATTTGGGGGGAAGGGAACAGCAAGGCTTTCATCATGCAGATTGCCTCTTCTTCTTCTGGGGGTGGAGAGGGCCCACGTGGCAGACTACCTCCTTGGTGAAGACTAGAAGACTCCAGACTGGTTGATCAAGATTACATTTCTGGTGAAGGCTGAAACTGCAGTTAGGTCAGGTATCATGGGCTTTAGCACAAGTGACACAAGTGACCATTTTGGGCCTGTGGTTTTTTTTTTTTTTTTTTTTTTTGCGGTACGCGGGCCTCTCACTGTTGTGGCCTCTCCCATTGCGGAGCACAGGCTCCGGACGCGCAGGCTCAGCGGCCATGACTCACGGGCCCAGCCGCTTCGCGGCATGTGGGATCTTCCCGGACCGGGGCACGAACTCGCGTCCCCTGCATTGGCAGGCGGACTCTCAACCACTGCGCCACCAGGGAAGCCCGGTTTTTCTCTTTTAACATTAAGTATATTCACAAACATCACCACCATCTAATTCCAGAACATTTTCATCACCTCAAACATAACTACTTTTATTTAAGCCTTTGTTTTTTTGGTAATCAGGCATTCCTTTATCTGGAGTTTATTTTGATGAAAGGAATGAGATAGTGGCTGTGCAGACCGTCACTGGCACACAACTGTTCTCCTTCATACTAAGCAACACAAGTCCGGTTTTCTGTAAGGTGGCAGTGCACCCAGCCCCCTGCGGTGGGTAGCTGTGGCCACATGGCTCAGGGGTGATTAGGGAGATTGCTGTGTAGGGCCCCCGGAAAGGTGACTCCAAGAAGTGAGTCCGCCAGGAGAAGCACCGTGGATGTGACAGGGAATTATGACTGGGACTCTGAGCCACTTCTGACCATGAACTTACTTACCTTGAAGATGGACAGTCACAAGAGCTTGGGTGCCCGAGGGGTGCACAGCAGCCCTGCCTGCCCTCCTGGGGCTCCCTAGGAGATGGCAACTCGTCTTGCACTCAGGCCACCGCAGTCAGGTCCGACGTGAGCACCTGAATGCAGTTCCAGCTGATCCTTGATCAGCTTTATTGTTTCCCCAGATGACGAGTCAGTTGTGGCAATATAGTAAACAATATGTGTGATTTCAGTGCCTTTTCTATAAATCAATTGTCCATGAAATCAAGCTTATTTCTAAATTGTATAACCTGAAACTAATTAGTATATCTCATAAACTGTTTTGAAGATTATTTGCCTCTTTTAATGTAGCAAACACTAACCTTGTGTTCGGAATTATGAATACTTAAGACGTACTCTTCATTTCGTGGAGCTCTTGTATACACTTGGCTTATACTTCGGAAGGTACGTTCTTTTAGACATTAGCATTCTTGTTGGCAAAGGAAATTCTTGTTCACAAAACAACTCAGAGACAATTGATCAAATTTGTAGATTAGTTAACACCGTTGTATCAGTGTTAGTTTCTGGTTTAGACAATTTTACCATGGTATGTTAACATGAGGGGAAGCTGGGTGAAGGCTACATGGGAATTCTATTGTTATAACGTTTTTGTACATCTAGATTATTTCAAAATTTCAGAAGTATCATGTAACAATGAATTTTGCCAAAGTGTAATCTTTAATCTTCTTAGGCCTTTCACTCTCTGGGCAGAGATAGGTTATTGGCCTGGGCTCATGAATTCAATATTACAACTGGGTATTGGGGCTTACAGAAAACTTCATCCCCTAACACTACCATGAGAACCAGGGATAAAGTTTTTAAAAAGTCTTACACCATTTTAGGTAAGTTAGATGTACATCCACACTCCCTGCAGAAAGCATAAAGTAAGCATTTGACGGTTCCAGTAGAGTGTTGTTAACTCTCGTCCCCATGCTGCACGTTACATCCCCAGGACTTATTTTATAACTGTGAGTTTGTACCTTTTGACCCCCTTCACCCATTTTGCTCACCACCTCCACCCCTCTTCCACTGGCCACCGCCAATTTGTCCTCTGTATCTATGAGTTTGGTTTTTGGTTTTTCAGATTCCACATACAAGTGAGATCATATGGTATTTGTCTTTCTCTTATTTCACTTAGTGTGATGGCTTTAAAGTTCCATCCATGTTGTCACAAATGGCAGAATTTCCTTTTTACAGAGGAATAATATTTTACATACCACATGTTCTCTAACGGTCCATTGATGGACGCTTAAAATTGTCTTCATGACTTGGTTATTGTAAATAATGCTGCAGTGAATATGGGGATGCAGACATCTCTTGGAGATCCTGATTTCATTTCTTCTGGATACATACCCAGAAGTGGAATTGCTAAATCATTTGGTAGTTCTATTTTTAGTTTTTTGAGGAACCTCCATACTGCTCTCCATGGTGGCTGTGCCAATTTACATTCCCACGAACGGTGCAGGAGGGCTCCCTTTTCTCCACACCCTCACCAGCACTTGTTTCTTGTCTTTTTGATAGTAGTCGTTCTAGCAGTTGTGAGGTGATATCTCATTGTGGCTTTGATTTGTATTTTCCTGTTGATTACTGATGTTGAGCATCTTTTCATGTACCTGTTGGCCACCTGTATGTCTTATTTGGAAAAATGTTTATTCAGATCTTCTGTCCGTTTTCTAATCAGATTATTTGGGGGTTTTTTTGCTATTGAGCTGTATAAGTTCTTTGTGTATTTTTGGATATTAACCCCTTAACAGATATATGATTTGCAGATATTTTCTCCCATTCTGTAGGTTGTTGCCTTTTAATTTTGTTGATTATTTGTTTTGCAGAAGCTTGTTTATTTTATATTTTCTGTTTATTTATTTTTGCTTTTGGTGTCAGATCCAAAAAACAATTGCTGAGATTTATGTCAAGGAGCTTACCACCTGTGTATTCTAGAAGTTTTATGGTTTCAGGTCTTACGTTCAAGTCCTTAAGTCCATTTTGAGTTGATTTTTGTATATAGTTTAAGACTGGGGTCCAGCATCACTCTTTTGCGTGTAGCTGTCCAGTTTTCCCAGCACCATTTATTAAAGAGACTTTCCTTTCTTCATTGTATATTCTTGGCTCTCGATCATATATGCGTGGGTTTATTGCTGGGCTCTCTATTCTGTTCCACTGATCTATTTGTCTTTTTATGCCAGTACCATATTGTCATCAGAGTCAAAAGCCTCAATGTCTTTTGAGTGAGAGATAGTGTCTTTAAAAATGAGATAATCTGGCAACGTTAAGTTCCATGTTTCAGGATCATGGATCCTAATCCATAACCAGCTGCTTTCCCGCTTATCTGTTATTGCTCGGCCGCAGAAGGCATCTGAGTTTGCGCCACTGGAATAAGAGCTGAGATCCCTATGTGACTTAAGTAGGCACTCCGGAGCTGTTAGCTCTCACTTCAGGGTGGACTCGGGGCTTCGTCTTCGCGTGTCTTCTGCAGGCTCTCAGCCTCCCCGGGAGGAAGTTACCTGTCCACACCCTGTTGTCCATTGAGGTGTATCAGTACACGTTGACCCTGGTGTGAGGTCATCAGCCTGTATGAGGAATACTTTACAAGATCTGTCCCATGAAACTCACCACTGCATCCTGGGACCTCAAAGTGAACACCATCTGTTTATGATGTCATACAGCCGCCTTCCTGTGGGAAAAGTCCTGTCTGAGGCGAGCATGGGGAGTGGTGGTCTGTGAGATGGGAGGACTGTTGGTGTGAGTTGTCTGGACCCCGAGTGCTCGGGAGCAGCCTGGGGGGCGCGTGGCCTTGGCTTGAGCTCTGAGTCTGACGTCGAGGGGCAGCGGCTGGAGAACGTCAGCCAGCTGGCTCCCCACGGCTGGTGTTCTTGAAAGGAGATCCGAGCCGTACTCCACAGCCACCCCAGTTACCAAGTCAAAAAATGAGAGAGAGGAGGCACTTTTCCTGAAGAGAGAGAGAGGGCAGCCATTTTCTCCCTGAACTCTCTTTAACTCATGGACGGGAGGAATCGCATAACACATGGTTTTCCTGTTTGGGGCCACTGCTAGCTCAGGTGTGCGGGGTGTTCATCCAGTGGAGCTCAGCCTCCTTCTTGCCTTCTTTTGCTACCACTCGTTTCTTTCTTTTTTTTTTTTTTTTTGGCTGTACCACACGGCATGCAGGAAGCTAGCTCCCCAACCAGGGATCGAACCTGTGCCCCCTGCAGTGGAAGCACGGAGTCTCAAGCACTGGACCGCCAGGGAAGTCCTCTTGTTTCTTTCTCTTCTCTGGTTCCACCTTAGTTTGTGCTATCTTGTGCTCATCAGAGCTCTTTGGTTGCAGGTGCCAGAAACCAAATTCACCAAGCTCAGGGAACACATCTGGATCTAAGGCACAGTTTGCAGCCAAGCCCAGCTGAGCCCACCACAGAGCAGGCAGCCCCCATCCAACAGATAAGTAATCAATGCTGCTTGTCCTAAGCATTTTTACAGCAATGGGACAGTAAAATCATACTCCCTGATAAAATGAAACAAAACCGGGATTTACTAATCAAAATGATAATAAACTAAATAACCACTTGGAAAGGTAAAAATGGTATTTGTAAATAACTCCAGAAATTTATGGATTATACATGGATTTAAATAGCATCACAGACTTTCCCTCTCCCAAGTGAGTCCTCCACCAAACTCATGCTTCTTAGGGCCCCACCTCTTTCTTGGACAACGACCCATTTTCAAATGAGACCTGAAGAGGCTGTGATGTAATCGTAGAAAAGTCCGCGTGGTGTTCGTGGCTTGACCTGAGAATGTGCTGTCGTCTTCAAACTGTCCAGAGAAGCAGCTACTCCACTTGGTCTCCCCAAGGCTTTGTTGGGCATGCTGTTCCAGAAGACTTGTCAATAAGAGAATTACCTGATGTGCCATCGACTTTCGCAGCTGTGTGAGACTCACCCCTGAACACTCATGGGGTTTTCACTGCCATGTTCCCCAATGATGACCAATCCCAGATTTCCATCCTCACTGATTTTCCCTGTGCGCCCGCTGCCTACAATTAACTAAGGCCTAGTCAGTAGAGTACTTGGTTGCAAAGAGCAGAGACGGACTGTGCTCACTTAAGCAGGAAAAGAGTTTGCTGGAAGGACTTTTGACAGCTCACAGATTCAGTGGGAAGGCTTGAGAAATGGGTTCCGAAAGCAGGCAG
Source organism: Neophocaena asiaeorientalis asiaeorientalis (assembly GCF_003031525.2). Lineage (NCBI taxonomy): Eukaryota > Metazoa > Chordata > Mammalia > Artiodactyla > Phocoenidae > Neophocaena > Neophocaena asiaeorientalis. The sequence continues at coordinate 3,564,566 of NW_020172629.1, read as the reverse complement.
GACTGCCGGGGGTCTGGGCAGCCACACCCAGCCATTGTGCGCAGGGACAGGAGTGCAGGGACATGGTCACACATGGCCCTGAGGGGCCTCTTACTATCACTGAGTGACCTGGGCATCCCTGGACTCTCCCCACAGATTCCAGGTTTAGGGCCTGGAATCCGCCTGACCCAGCCTTCACCGCATGGCTGTGCTCTGCCTCATGGGCCTTCTGAACGGAAAAGTGAGGCCTGGGATCCAGCCTCCCTCTGCTGTCTCGCAACAGAAGTGTTCGCTCACTCTTTAAATCATTCTCCAAGTTAGTCTCCAAGTTTTGTAAAAGTCACATCAGGTCAGAGCAGCTCCACTGTGATAGTTTCCCTGATAACCAGCCAACCTGACGTCCATGCCCCCTATAACTCCACCATTGAAAAGTGAGCACACTCCAATATATGTGGATTTACTCATTTAAATGACGTACATGTGTATGGCTATATATAAATAAGACATATCAGATGAGTGTTTTAAAAGGATGGGGTAAAAAATAAATAGGAACATACATTTAGTATTTCCTCCCACACGACACTGGGGCTGTTCTGCACCCTTGGCAGGCCTGCTCCTGGCCTTGGCAACCTGTCTTTCTTTTTCCTCCCAGGCTGGGCTTCCTGTCTTTTTGCCTGCAGTTAGCTGAGGCTGCAGTCTTGTGTGCCAGGTGCCCCGGCGTGGCCACAAACGTCTCTGCCTCAGCACATGGGAGAGTCACTGGGGAGCCCGGGCAGAGCCACAAGCCACGGGCCACGAGCCAGGGTCCACTTAGAGAAGCCCCTCAGCCCTCACCCGCTGCCGAAGGGCTGCGGTTCAAAAGAACAGGCCGCTTTGTCCGTCCCTGAGGCTTGGGCCTCATTTGTTCCAGCAGCTGGGGCACCTCACCATCACAACTGCGCTTCGTTCTTGTAAGTGACCAGACTCTCAGGAAGGTTTCGTGGATTTCTTCACGTATGAACTAAGTATATGTGGCTCTAAGTCATTACTATGTGATTTACTATTTTCTGATGTTGAAACCACTGAATATTTTATTTTCATATCTTGGGTTTATATATTCAAAGTGCTGAAGTACAACAGTAAAGCAAGAGTTAGGAGCAGCAGAGGACCCTTAGGTTACTAGCTTGTGGTCGACACTAGCTGTAGGTAAGTACCCAGCCGCGCGGGGGCCAGGCCTGGGAAGACAGAGTATTGTAACCCTACCGGCAGCCCCCCTGCGGGGCCAACCGCTGTGGAAATGGGCCAGTGAGCCAGGCTACTGTGTCAGAAGGGAGTCCCTTTACTGTTACGAGCAATTCCAGCTGGCCCACTAGACGCAGAGCAAATCAGCAAATTACAGAACCTCTGAGACAGAAGTTTTTAGTCTGTGCCTCACTTACTTCAACTGATTAAACTCATGAATCTGAAGTTTTCTTTTTATAAAGACTAAAATTGGATGGGTTGTCAGCTTTTAAAATATCGTTAGCTTTCCTAAGTACAACCACCAAAATTAAGGTAAACCTTTCCCCCGAATTATATCATTTTATTCCTGTGAATTCAACATTCAAGAATTTTCTTTGGACAGCAAGAGCGGCAGAGAGGACACACGTGGAAGGGAGAACTGTCCCCCAAGGAGAACTCCTCCAGAGCAAGGAGACACGTGTGGTGAAACACGTGTGAGCAGGACAGGAGAACCGTGTGCCGTGACGAGGGCGCCGGGTGAGCCTGGCTGCCCACGGAGAGCGGGCTGAGGCAGACAAGCGCTCGGGGCTGTCCGCAGCAGGGCCTGCAACACAGAAGGACGCGGGAGTTGGTCACGCAGGTTGTTAGTTTCATCATAATAGGAAGTTCCGGAAATTTGAGTGAGATCTGTATACTGACAGACGTGGATCTTCTAGAAATGAAGACACTTCATTCTGTGTTAAAATGACATTAATTATATACGTACTCTGCTAGTCTTGTGAAAAATGGAACGGGTAGTAACCCACCTGGGATAACCCATTTTGAAACACAGATAGTTTATAAAATGCTGAACATTAATAATATAGATTTTCTTTTAATTAGGCAAGGAAGAGTAGTCTTTTTCAAAATTCTTGATACTATGTAGCTGCTAAACTTCTTTATACATTTTCCTCTTTTTGTGATTTTCTAAGCAAGTGTTTCCTCTGTGGGATTTGGAGTGTCGTTCTTTCACGGCTCCTACAGATGCAAGAGGAGGGCAGGCTGGGACCTGCGGGGAAGCTCCGGGGGGCGGGGGAGGAGCTGTGGGGAGGCCTTTTCCCTCGGTGCTTTCACAAAATGCCATCATCAAAGCGGAATTTCACACTCAAGGGCCTTGGCGCTCACCCCAGAGTGGGTGGTGAAGGTCCTGGGGCCCCACGTGCTGTGGGCACAGGCCGGGCCCCCCCCTCCTGGTGGGTCCCCCCGCAAGCAGCACTGCGGAGCCGCTGGCTGCCCTGTCCCGGGCACAGCCTACCTGTGTCTGGATCTTCCCCCAGTCCTCTTCCGGGAGCTCGTGGCCATACGTGTACTCCAGCTGCTACAGCACGCTGCGGCTGAGGGCCAGGCAGCGGTCGATCTCTGAGAAGAGCTCGTCGATGTCCGTGTGGTAAGAGCACAGCAGGCGGTGGCTGATTTCTGTGAACTGGGGACACGGCGGGGGCACACTTACTCACAGGCAGCGGTAAGTTCTGGAGGTAGGCTGAAGGGAAGCCCCTTCTTGAGTTTCCACCACCCTTCCTGCTAATTTCCCTAAGGGCCTGCCTCTGAATAGTACTTCTTGGGGAAATAGACAGACGGCGATTTCCTTAATCACTCCAAGTCCAGAGAATTGGTGCAGAGATTTTACCAGAACGGGGCACCTGGTTGTAAGCCTTGCTTGTTAGCAGGGAATACGTTGGTGAGAAGTTGAGAGGAGAAAGGATTAGAATTTTACACAAGTAGTCACATGGTCATCCCGGTCCGGCGCCAGTTACTCTGGTCTTCACGGGGATGGTCACTGCACAGTGCCGCTTTCCTGGGGCCACCACCAGGCCATCGCTAGTGAGAGCTGCTTCGCTTCCCCTTGCTCCACAGCATCTTCCCCTGTGGTTGCAGATTGTGAACGTTTTAAAATATGTTTTTTAAAAAACATTTAGAAAGTAATCTTTCCAAGAGAAAGATTATCTCTTTCTTTCAAACCGGTTACTCATTCTGCTTTTCTCACCAAGCTCTAAAATCATAATTTTGAACCCCAACCCTTGCCTAAGGACCTTAAAAAATAAGCTGAGTTAATCAGTTTATGGACAATTGTATGTCCCCTTGCTACAGAACACATCTTTAGGATTTACCTTAAAATCCTGTTTTCACTGCTAGCGTAAATATGGAGACGGCGTGTTACATTTTATCTCAAACTTTTGTTCTGCTTTAGAAGTATTAGCCTTAAATACAGTCTCTAATGTTCTGCCAAGCTCAGTCCTTTTATAAAAGTCTATATTTTGATACAAAAAGATTTAGAAAAGCACAGTGATCTCAGGACAAATGAGTGAGTTGTTGGCTGTGGCATGCTGTTGCCTCCTGATGGCAGCAAACCAGAATTGCCAGGATGAATGCACGCATTTGCGGTGCAAGGTCCCTCACCTGTGATTCGTAAAATGCAACATGCCTAGATCACTTGGGAGGTATGTGGACTCATGTGTGACTTCCCCCAGATGGACCAAAATGTGTGCATTTTTGGTCCGTTAAGTGGTAACAGTTGCTCACTGCAAAGTAGTGAAACTGTGATAGCCTCCAGCCTCCCTACTCTGGACTCAGTCTGGCCTTTGGAAATATTTACTGTGTGAGTCTCTCTGATCTCTGTGAATTGTAGTCTCCCAAATTAGGAATCTTTAAGTCTTCTGTGTATACCCTTCCATCAAGATGCCATCCACCCCTTTTTAAAAAAGACAAGGTCGTATAGTTACTGGTTTATTAGAAATTTAACGTCTTAAACTTTTTAGGGTTTTTGTTAGTGTTTTGGTTACAGTTGCGCAGGTTTTAGATGGCTTTTGCCCATTTTCCCATAAGTCCTGCAGGATCTTTCAGGAACATACACATTAGCAGGGGTGCCTAGATAGGTGAGTGATACTGGGATTCCAAAGGGCTTCAAGATTCCAGAAGTCGGTCTCCTTAGATGGGCTGGGAAGGAAAAAGAGTTTCATGGATTTCAGTTACATTGTAAAGACCTGGATTATCACTGTGGCTTCAAATCCAGATTCTCAGTTACTAGCTGAGTGACCTTGGGCAAGTTACGTTCGCTGTTGAGGGAATCTTATGAGAAAAGACTGGGCAAGTTCATTTGTACCCCCTCCCTTTTCTTTTTAATTCCACATACAAGCGCTATCATATAATATTTGTCTTTCTCTGCCTGACTTACTTCACTCAGTATGAATTTATCTACAAAACGGAAATAGAGTCACAGATTTAGAAAACAAACTTATGGTTACCAGGGGGTGAGGGGAGAGGGATAAATTGGAAGACTGGGATTGACATATACACACTACTATATATAAAATAGGTAACTAATAAGGACCCGCTGTGTAGCACAGGGAACTCTGCTCAGTGCTCTGTAATGACCCATATGGGAAAAGAACCTTAAAAAGCGTGGATATATGTATATGTATAACTGATTCACTTTGCTTTACACCTGAAACTAACACAACATTGTAAGTCAACTATACTCCAATAAAAAGCTAAAGAAAAGAAAAAGGCCTGTGAACAGCTGGGGCACAGGAGTAAATGGTTTTTATTAAAGAGATTTGGGGATAGGGATGTATTTGGTCTTATTTTTTTTCTCTCCCTGGTCTTCTCAAAGCGCTGTATGATATACTTGGGAAAAAACCCTTTTAGTATAATTGTTTTTAGAACTTTCTAAAATGTAAGACTTCACCAGCTAGTCTAGATCGACACCGTCCGCAAGAAATGTCACGTGAGCCATGTCTAATCTTAAAATTTATAGGAGCCACATTAAGAAAAGTTTCTAAATGGGTGGAATTAAATTTAATATTTTACGTAACCCAACGTATCCAAAATATTTATCACTTCAAAATGTATCAGTTGAATAAGCTACTGAGATCTTTATATTCTTTCCTTCCTGAAAGGCTTTGAAATCCGAGCATGTTGTGCGCGCACATCACATCTCCGTCTGGACTGGACGGCCACGGGTGGCTTGTGGCTCCCTGCACTGGACAGCGTGGCCTGGTGGCTCAGAAAGACATACACTAGAAAGGAGTGACCATGATGTCTGGGCATGGAGAGGTAGCCAAGCCAGGGCCACTCCGATAGCTCCTTTGCTAAACGTTTGAAGACTGATGTAAGTGGTAGGGGTGATCTGTTGTTTAAAGGGTGTGGCAGTGGTGTCTGTCACCTGATGGCTGTCTTGCTCGTCCTTCCCCAGCACAGAGCGGTCTGCAGAAGTTGGCGTCCCATCCAGAAACCACGTTCCCCATTCCCCCTGTGCTAGGTGGGGCCACGTGACACAGCATTTCCAATGGGAATGGGGTCTCTGGGCTGGACACACAGGTCTCTGAGGCCCAGGGGATGGTAGGGCAAAAGGATGGTGGGGGGACAGTATCTGTGTCTCACAGGGTGGCATGCTGTGACTCAGGTCACTGAAGCTTCTGTTTTCAGTCGTTGAAATTAGGGGCTTATTTGTTTCAGCAATTAGCAGTGTCCTGGTTGAGAGATTGCGGCTCTTTCACGGAACCGGGCAGGATGAAAGGAACTCAGCCCATCGAACCTCGCAGTCATTTAGGTGTGTGATGCGTGGAACGTGTTCTCCGTGGACGTGGGGGACTTTCCCATTTCAAGTATCCTACTCTATTGGACATCCCGTGTGCGCGGTTTGTCTGTTCATTTGTTTTTATGTGGATAACCTGGCGGGATGCCATGTCTGTGTAAGTCACCTCCATTAGAAGTTGCCTTCACGGACCTGGTGTTCCCTTCCAATTCCCATCTGTCCTGCAACAAGACTCGAGCCTGCGTGGGCAGCGGGCAGCGGCTGTGGTGAGTGAGCCTGCCCAGCTTTGGTCCCTGGGTGTTAACCAGGATGTGTGCTGGGCTTCAGGGAAAGGCCGTGCTGTAACACGGCAGGCGGCCCACGGGCTTTGAGTCCAGGCACCTGTGTTTTGGGGTTTTGCATGCAGTTGATTTTCAGCCGTACTTGGAGGTCTGGAGGAAAATGCTTTTCCATCTATGAATCCAGTTCTGTTTCTTGCTGATTCTAATTACACTTGCCTGGCAGCTGGACCCTAGCTTATGGGCTCCAGCTGGCAGTGTTTCATTTTCTCTTTTCCTCAGCCTTTCAAATACCTGTAATCTCCAAATAAATTATTGAAAGTAGAAGAGTTCCCTATACTTTATAAAAGGAAGAATTACTTGGAAATGCATACAGCTGCCTTCCAATAAATGTTTTATAACTCAAGTTTTCTGTAAATTGGGTTTTCTTGAAGTGTGAGATATTTCCCATTTAGACCTGTAAGGTAAGGTCTTTTCTTCCTCCAGAATTATACCTCACAATAAAAAGGGATCACGTTCTATTCCAGAGTATCTCAGATTATGAGGTATGTTCTCAAATTAGTTCTGAACAGAAGTGCTACTTGGAGCAGACAGGTTGGTGTGAAAGGATCGCGATGCGTCTTCTCAGGTGAGGTCCCTGGACCCGCATGACTTGTTAGCAGTGCCAACTCCCGGGCCAGCCCCGCCCTCCTGGGTCAGAACCTGCAGGTAGGAAGCAGCTGTCTGTGGTTTCACAACCCCCACGGGCTTCTGATGCTCGCTCATGCTTGAGGACTGCCATCATAGAAGTTTCCCGATTAATTTTTGAGTCAGAGTTATTTAACACAGCTTTAGTCATCATTCCTGGAGACGTAACCACCCAACTCCCAAGTGTGAGGTGTCCCCGTGAGCTTTCAAAGGTCACTTAAAAGAGCAACGGAGTAAATGTGGAGGCCACGAGTATTTATATACCCCTCTCTGTATATATATGTTAATGTTGTCACGTGTGTGGCGAGGTATCTCTGTGGTGCTCTTCCTACACGTTGAGTGAGTTCTCACGGCTTGAGTTGGAGCTGGTGTGCACGCCGCTGGGTCCCGCGTGGCCCCAGTGGGGACAGTCCCTGATGTCGCCTCCCTGCGCTGCAGGCCGCCTCCACTCCTTCTCACCGGCAGCTCAGGCGCTGGGAGTGCTGCGCTCAACGCCGGCCCACCGTGCAGAATTCTCCCTGGGTCCCCGGGTTCCCGCCTCTGTTTGTCTGTGGGTCGCTCTGTACGCCAACCACGGGGGACACAGCGGAAACACTTGCTGAAGAAACGGGCTCGTCAGTTTCGCAGATGCAGCCAGTGCCTCTGTGGAGGGCGGGTCTTGGTGCGCCCGGCCGGCCGCGCTGGCCTCCGACCTTAGTCTGCTCCCTGCCCCTTCGTCTCTTCGGGGGTTTTCTCCATGACACGGCTGGTTGAAACTGATACCGTTGTCAAAGAGTGTTTCCTGCCTCTTTCCCTCCAGGAAGCTGGGGCGCACCCAGAGGAGGCCGTGAGTCTGGTGGGGAAGCAGGCAGGGGCTCCGGGGCGATGCTCGGGTCTGCAGAGGCCGCTTGAAAACAGCCGCTCCCCACCTGGAACCACGTTCTGAACGGGCGAGGTGCAGGGTCAGTGCCGGACGCAGGTGCGCTCGTTTGTAGTTTCCTGTCCGCCACACCTGGCATCACTTTCACACTCGTTAACGACCATGCTTTCCTCCTCGGCTTAAATGGAAAGCATGTCGTAAATGAGAAAAATAACAATCCCCTTTATATGCAGTGGTGGTTAAAGACTTAAAATGCAGGTTATTCAACCTAAGCTAAGTAATTTTGCCTTTACCCTGCCGTTTAGCTGTGGCACGGTGAGGGGTAGAAAGCACAGATGGGTCCCAGAGGAGCCTGGGCCGGGCCGGGCCGGGCCGGGCCGGGGCACATCTTGTTCCTTTAACGACAGGGCGCCCAACCCAGCCGGAAGGCGGGGTGGGGCCGGGAGAGGGTGCGGAAGAGAGGGTCTGACAGCGAGGTGCAGGGGCAGTGGAGGAGCGGGCAGGCGTAGGCCAGGCGCCCCCGGCTGCTCCTTCACCCTCACCGCCTGCAGGGGACACTGCCGTCCGCACCTCGCCTTCCATCGCTGATGCCAGCTTCTCCCCAGCCTCGCCCCCGCCTCTCCTCAGGAAAGGCACTACTTTGCCGTAGGGATCTTCCGGTCTGGCCAGACTCACTCAGCCCACGAATGACCGTCATGCTCCTCCGTCTCTGCGACCTCTGCACGGCCGTGCGTCCCCCGCGCCTGGGCTGGACGTGCGCTCTCTCCGGACGCCCAGAGAGCACTTTTGGCCCCTTCGCTTGACACTTGTCACCGGCTGGGTGCTCATACCTTTTTCCTGTGTGTATTTCTTATCTCCTCGTTCCTTAGATTCATCTTGGCGAGGCCCTTAGCGTTCAATAAAAAATGTCGACTTTAAGTTTGCAATAGATTAGAAATGGAGACACATACATGCCCTAATGTGCATATCCTAAAGGACTGCAGTACAAGTTCCTTTGTGGGGATTTAAAAAAAGGACAGTGTCTGCGTGGAATGATGCTGAAGGAACCCGCCGTGTCAAGATTCAGTGAGACATCAGTGTTTGGCTTCTATTTATAACATTGACGTTAGCTTGTTAATAAACATACCGAAAATCCTTCAGTATATATTTATGGCAAATTTCTAAAAGTGAACTGATGTGACTGTCTTTATTCTTGTGCTGCAAGTATTGGAAAGTTAGCAAGGGTAATATTTTAAAAACTTAAATCATTATATATTTACGGACTACCTATCGTGGCCAGGTCAGAGCAATGTCCTGAGTGTAGCTATTATGAAATATTTCTTAAATGTCGGATTCCTGTGTGATTAGCATCCTTCTTCTCCTGTTTACTGCCTCACTGTCACACGGGTCAGAGGCCTTCAGTGATTGAAAAGGCAAGCACCACACACGCAAAGACGATCAAGGTCTAGTTTTCAAACTAGTGGTTAATATTCTGTGGACAAAATGCATAAATTTTTCAATTAAAAAATGAATATCTTCTTATATTTTTCTTTTTAAGTCTCACATTTCAGATATTTGATAAATTAAGTAATTACAAATTCAGGTTATTGATATATAAAGCAATTACTGGTCATTTACAAGTACATCCTGGCTAAACAGTAAAAAAAATATACTAACAAAAGTGCCCAGGTGAACTCTGTCTGCCCAGGAGGCCCCTCTCAGCATCCATCTTGATGTCAGCAATTGCTTACTAATGTGTTGACTTACGGCCGCCCTCAAAAGCAAAGTGAAAAGCCTGGAATTTACAGCATATCAATGAATCAGTTGATAAGCTTTTACTGGTTTAATATCCTCCCCGTCTTGCTGCTTGGAGCCACTTCAAGTTAGCAACAGAATGTTTGCCATCTCTATGTGATAAAGGAAGCCAAAGGACTAAACAAACTTTAAGACCATTATGCTGTTTGGCGAGATGTAAATGAAAAAAAGTAAGAGAAATCTCCTGCGGGAGGGTGTGGGAGCGGCAGCCCCTAAAGTCAACCACAGCATCTGACAAATCCCTAACCTCACTTTTTAAACAATGGTCAGGACTTTTAGCTTGGGTTGAGATAGTATAATGCATTTGAAAAGTTTTAATTGCAGCAATAAAAGGCCATACCTCAATTATATGACATATGCTAGCAGAATTTCTAGATAAGGATCAAAGGCATTCAAGGACCAACCACTGCATTCTGGGCAACACTTGGGCTTTCTGTACACACTGGTGACAGGTATGAGCACAGCAGCTCTAGTGACCTCTCCAGGCGGCTTTGATCTGAGTTCACCAGACGACGCAAGAGCGCACCAGGCCTCCTGGATCATCCCTACGGCCCCAGCGCCCTCCATGACAAAGGCGCTGCTGACTCAAGGTTACTTTCTGACACTTACTTGTGGGTACAAAACTCAACATTTGACCCGCACGGTTCTTAACCACGGGACTGTCATCTATTTAAAAGAACCTACAGTGTGACACAACTTCACTTTGCTCTGCTTCAGTCTTGTTAGGAATGTGCCAGTGATATTTCAAAGCGAGGCAGATCTGCGGAGAGAAATCCTCAGCATATGGAAGCATGACTATTTGTAGAAAGATGACCTCTGTATTCTACTTAGTTGAGACCCAGTAGATGCAGGAAGACTAAGGTAAGAAAAGACTTCATTAATCCCCTCTGCAACAGAAGAGTGAAAATGCAAGGCCACAGTTCTTTTGCAAGTAAGATAGATTAATTTATAAAAATAGAATGGCCTGAGCTAATCTAATCTAGAGTATTAAAAACATATCCATCTTGGTGAGATCTTGAAACTTTAAAGGAAACAAGCACTTCCTCATTTATTGTGCCTAAAAATATCCCATTATTATCCCTCTTTGCCTTTCTTTTCTGTGGATTAGACTTCTTTTCCCTGAAGGTAATTAAACCAGTGGTTCCCAAGTATGACAAAGAAGTTTTCCCCCCATCTGCCAGAAAAGAAAACAAGTGAATTCAGTGGAGTGAAATTTCTTAAAGCTAAATGGTTCAGTGTAAAGGCATATCCTTTAGTGTGTGGTCAAGTATTTCCAACTTTCCCGGTGTTGAAAAATAGTCCTCCTTTTATGAGATGATTCTGATGGTGTATGATGATGCTTGGTTTTAACTCTTACTTGGCAAAATAGAAAGGTTTTGAAAGTTGGCAGTGACCTTGTCGGAGCCCCGAGTCTCTCTTTGACCATCGGTAGACTCTAAAGGTCTGGAGACCACTGGAGTACAGAACTGCAGCAGGCTGCTGGGGGAGAAGGCAAAAGCTGCTGCAATGTCTTGGTCTCACTGGCCAATGAGGTGGCAGATCCGACATTTATCTATCTGCCTTGGGCAGCGGGATATATCACATGAAATTGGCAATGTCAATCGTGTAGACTAAACGGAAGACGAATTTGCATTACTTTAACTGTCACCAGTGGTGAGTATGGAGATACAGCTTAGAAATGTGGCTGGCGGTTGCACGACACCCCAGATTCAAGAACTGTTGTTCCACAGGTAATGAAAAATTTTACCATATCTGATACTGTGGTCACTGCACATTTTGCTTTGTAGACGCTCCAATTTCTGAAATTCAAACACTGGATCCCTCATAGTACACTGACCTAAGTTCTGTGCACATTTAGGTTGTGAGGAGGGTGACGGGGTGAAGACACGGGTGTCAAACTGCAGAGCTGAAAGGCAGGCCTGTGCAGGAAACCTGGCACTCCTGGAATGTCCCTGTCACAGAGCTAGTCTCCCGCCCCAAGGAGCCTTGATAAACTCACTGTTCACTTTGGCTTTGGAATTTATCTTTCACTACATCTATTACTAGGAAACCTACAGACCCCAATTCTTCTGAGGCTGGGCTTCAGGGTACATGTTTAGCTCTGAAAAACTGTAAAGATGAATATAATGAGAATCCAGGACCAAGAGTTATATTTTTATTTTAAATATCTTCACCTGTGATTTCTAGACTTTAAAGCCTCATTATACTGACAAGCTTAAGTTAAAGTATTTTTACAGGTATTTAAAGGAAAATGATCAGTTCAAACTTTATTTTTTTACTGAAACACACATTTGTTCCTTGATGAACTGAATAAATTCAGTTTCTATCATTAGAAGAACGCTATTTAATTCTTTTGTAAAATAGGGTACACTATTAAACTAGATAAAAGCCTTTCCTAAAGGCACCTCTGGGTGACGATCTCTTTCTTTACTAACTCGGGGTGCATGGTGGTTTCATGTCTAACATTCTTTGTCATCAGGCTGTTCTAGTATTGCACTGTGAAATACTTATTCTACTCACAGGATTACATCTTTTAAAAACCACAAGAAAATAGCCGAAACCCCTAAAGAATATATGTGTCTTAATGTATGTATAAGCCAATGCTCCACTGTTACTAAAAATCCAAGTGAAGGCGGTCACTTTGCCTCATCGACCGTCAGTGTGTCCAGTGCTTTTCTGCACAGCGGCCTGGCGAGGTGGGGGCCGCTGACCCCTCGCTCCACCTGCAGCGTCAGCGTCGAAGCTTCTACCTCACACTGGGGTCACCGGGCCATTCCCCCTGCCAGAGCACGGGCAGAGCTCAGTGCCCAGTACGACATCTGTGTTGTATTCTACTGATTTTATTCATTCCCTTACAAGGTATTTACATAATTAATCCATGTGGAACTTTTTTGAGGATAAGGTATGAAGTAATGTCTATTTTTCTCCTTCACATGAATGCATAAATTAATTGGTTTTCTCAATCTTTTTCTTCACTGATCTCATGTGTGTCCTTTACTGTAGACTTAGAATCCCTGTGCACTGAGGTGGGTGACTTTCTGCTGGTTCATCACCTGTTCATCTAACATTTCACAAGAATCTTAGTTACCAAAATTTTATATATATTTTGATATTTAACAAGGATGTTCTACGTCATTACAACCTTATTGGGATATAACAGACGTACAACATGGTGTAAGTTTAAGGTGTACAATGTGATGATTTGATGCATTTATATGTTGGAAAACGATGACCACCGGAAGGTTCGTTAACACCCCCATCATCTCACACAGTTACCATTTCTTTTTTGTGGTGAAAACGTTTCAGATCTCTTGGCAACTTTCAAGGCTATAATACCATACTGTTAACTGTAGTCACCATGCTGTGCATTAGGACATCTCCTAACTGGAAGCTTGCTCCCTGACCGGCATCTCCCCATTCCCCCCACCCCTCTCCCCAAGCCCCTGGCCACCACCATCTGCTCTGTTTCTGTGAGTTCGACTTTTTAAGATTCTACACATAAGCGGAATCATACCATATTTGTCTTTCTCTGTCTGATTTATTTCATTTAGCATAACGTCCTCAGGGTTCATTCATGTTGTTGCAGAGTAGAATTGCTGGGTCGTATGGTAGTCCTACTTTTCACTTTTTGAGGAACCTCCATACTGTTCTCCATAGAGGCTGCACCAATTTACATTCCCACCAACAGTGCAGGAGGGCTCCCTTTTCTCCACATCCCCAACACTTGGTATTTGTTGTCTTTTTGATGACAGTCATTCTAAGAGGTGTGAGGTGATATCTCATTGTGGTGCTGATTTGCATTTCCCTGATGATTAGTGATACTGAAGACCTTTTTCATGTACCTGTTGGCCATTTGTTATGTCTTCAGAAAAATGCCTATTCACCTCCTCTGCCCAGTTTCTTAATCAGACATTTGGGTTTTTTGGCTATTGAGTTGTATGTGTCCTTTATATATTTTGGATAAAAAACCCTTATGAGGTATATGATTTGCAAATATTTTCTCCCAATTTGTAAGTTGTCTTTTTTCATTTTGTAGACTGTTTCCAGTGATGTGCAGAAGCTATTAAGTTTGATGTAGTCCCTTTATTTATTTTTGCTTTCGTTGCTTGTGTTTCTGGTGTTATATCCAAAAAATCATTGCCGAGACCATTGTCAAGATTTTCCCCTGTGCTTTCTTTCTTTTTTTAAATATTTATTTAATTTAATTTATCTATTTTTCTTTTTTTGGCTGTATCGGGTCTTAGTTGTAGCACGCAGGCTCTTAGTTGTGGTGCGCAAGTTTCTCTCTAGTTGTGGCACGAGGGCTCCAGAGCACGTGGGCTCTGTAGTTTGCGGCACACGGGCTCTCTCGTTGAGGCGTGTGAGCTCAGTAGTTGTGGCATGCGGGCTTATTTGCCCCGCGGTGTGGGATCTTAGTTCCCTGACCAGGAATCGAACCCACGTCCCCTGCATTGGAAGGCGAAGTCTTAACCACGGGACTGGCAGGGAATTCCCTGCCCCTGTGCTTTCTTCTAGGAGTTTTGTGGTTTCAGGCTTTAGGTTTAAGTCTTTAATGCATTTTGAGTTAATTTTTGTTATATCCTCTTGATGAATTAATCACTTTATCATTATATAATGACCTTTTCTGTCTGTTACAGCTTTAAAGTCCATTTTGTCTAACAGAAGCATAGCTACCCCTGCTCTCTTTTGGGTTCCACGTGAGTAGAATATCTTTTTCTGTCCCTGTACTTTGAGCCTATTTGTGCCCTTAATGGTGGAGTGAGTCTCTTGTCGGCAGCATATGAGTTTTGTTTTTTGTCTATCCAGTCATTCTATGCCTTTTGATTGGAGAAATTAATTCATTTGCACTAAGAGTAATTACTGATAGGTAAGGACTTACTAATGCCACCTTATTGTCTTCTGGCTGTTTTGTAGTTCCCTTGTTCCTTTCTTCCTCACTTGCTGCGTTCCGTTGTGAATTGATGACTTTCCAGAGTGGTACGCACTCATCCTTTCTCTTGATCTTAGTGTATCTACTGTAGGGTTTTGCTTTGTGGTTACCATGAGGCTTACATAAAACATCGTATAGGTATAAGTGTATTTCACACTGATAACTTTGATTGCATACAAAAATTTTACCCTTTTACTCCCCCCTTTTGTGTTTTTGATGTCACAATTTGCATCTTTTTTATAGCGTATATTCATTAACAAATTATTGTAGCTATAGTTATTTTATTTTATTTTTTTTTTGCGGTACGCGGGCCTCTCACTGTTGTGGCCTCTCCCACTGCGGAGCACAGGCTCCAGACGCGCAGGCTCAGCGGCCATGGCTCACGGGCCCAGCCGCTCCGCGGCATGTGGGATCTTCCCGGACCGGGGCACGAACCCGTGTCCCCTGCATCGGCAGGCGGACTCTCAACCACTGCGCCACCAGGGAAGCCCTATAGTTATTTTTAATACTTTTGTCCTTTAACCTTTATAAGAGAATTAAGTGGTTAATACAGCACAATACTACAATATTAGAATATTCTGAATTTGACTATGTACTTTCTTTTACAAGTATGATGTATATATTCATATGTTTTCATGTTACTAATTAGCATCCTTTCTTTTAAGCTTGAAAAACTCCTTTCAGCGTTTCTCGTGAGGCAGGTCTAGTGACGAACTCCCTCAGCTTTTGTTTGTCTGGGAAAGTCTTTAATCTCTCCTTCATTTCTGAAGGACATCTTTGCCAGATAGAGTATTCTTGGTTGGCAGTGTTTTCCCTTTAGCACTTGGGCATCTTCTGGCCCATGAGGTTTCTGCTGAGAAATCCACTGTTAGCCTATGGGCATTTTCTTGTTAAGTTAGTTACAAGCTTATTGTCTCTTGCTGCTTTTAAGATTCTCTCTTTGTCTTTGATTTTTGAGTTTTATTGGAATGTGTCTTGGAGAAGATCTCTTTAAATTGAGTTTGTTTGGTGACCTATGAGCTTCATACACTTGGATATCTAAATCTCTCCCCCATCTGGGAAGTTCTCAGCCATTATTTCTTTATATCCTTTCTGCCTCCTTCTCCCTCTCTTCTCCTGGGACTCTAATAATTTACAAATTGTTTCTTCTGCTGTATCCCAAAGATCACATATGCTTTCTTCACTCTTTTTCTTTCTTTTTTCTTTGTTCTCCTCTTACTGAATAATTTCAAAGGTTTTGTCTTCTAATTCACAGGCTTATTCTTCTGGTTGATCCATTCTAATGTTGATGCTTTCTATTGAATTTTTCATTTCATTCATTGTATACTTCAGCTCCAGAATTTGCTTGGTTCTTTTTAATTTTTTCTGTCCCTCTGTTAAACTTCTCATTTTGTTCCTGTATTGTTTTCCTGATTTCGTTGAATGGTTTTTCTGTATTTTCTTGTAGCTCAACGAGCTTCCTCAAAACATTTATTTTGAATTCTTTATCACGTAAATCACAGATCTCCATGTCTTTGAGGTCAGTTATTGGAAGATTAGTGTGATCCTTTGGTGGTGTCATATTTCCTTGATTTTCATGTTCCTTGAAGTCCTGTGTTGCTGTCTTTGCATCTGAGGAAGCAGTCACCTCCCCCAGTCGTTACTGACTGACTTCAGGAGAGAAATCCCTTCCACCAGCCCTGCTGGGATACTGAGGCTTCTCAGACGGTCTATGGATATGCCCGCTCCACGCTCCTTGCTCCCTCTGTGGCAGAATTCCAAGCACGTGTGCCTTCTCTCAATCCTGCAACACATCAGGCTAGGTGCTGACAGCCTCCTTTGCTTTCCCAAGGTGAGGCTGGAGCTCAAGTCGGTGGTGCCTCCCTGCCTGCAGACCTGGGCTGGCTTTCTGCACATGCTCACTAGCTATCTGCCAAAGCTGGCTCTCACTATCAGGGGTGCACCCAGGGAGCCAGCCACATGATGTGGGCGAGGCATGTGGAGTGCTGGGGCCAGGAGAGGGATCTACAGGAGAGGCATCCCCAATGGCTCCTGAGTGGGCTTCTTGATGGAGTCCTCAACACTGTTGGTAGGATCCATATCCCTTTAATGTCCTCTGAGAGTCCTGTTTACTGCTTCCCCAGTCTTTTCCATCCCCAGTCATGTGGCTCATGATCCAGTACTCTGGATGGGGTGAGGGAAAGGTGAGCCTCTTTGGCAGTGTCCCACATGGCTGGGGAAGCCAGGCACTTACTCACATGCCCTCATTTTCCCCTGTGGGAGAAATCACTTGGCCCTGAGCTGTGCTTCCTTGGGGAGAGGGTGACGTGGGTAAAGTCAGGCTATTCTTTCCCTCTCCAATGTGTCCAAACTTGTATTTTTTTTTGTTGTTGTTGTTCCAACAGTGTGCTGGAACTTTGCCTTTGGAAACATGGGCTTCCACAAAGGCTTTCTTGTTGGTAGGTGATTGTCTAAGGCAGTGATCTCCAGGGGCACCCAGGCTGCAGGCGAGAGGGGCTGGGGCAGCTTGGAGCAGGTTCAAGGGCCACTTCAGGGTCCACAGCCTGTGACCCGACGCTTGGGTGGGTGAGACTCCTCCCGGGTCCCTTGGCTTATGGAGCTGGATCCCACGGCTCCCACTAAGGCAGTTTTGTCCGTGGATGAATGCCAAGCTATGTTGCTGGTTAGGGGGAATACAAGTGAGGGACAGCTTATTTGGCCATATTGCCAATGTCATCCTCAGAAAAACTTTTCCTTATCAGTATTTATATATTTTTTGTAAGTTTATTTTTAGGTATTAACTACTATGAAAGGGATCCTTTTCCATTGCATTTTATATCTGATTATTGTTGCTATACAGGATGCAATTATTATTGCATATTTATCTTGGATTTGAACATCTAATGGTTTAGTTCTAATAATTTTTCAAATGATTTTATAGATTTAAAATCCATGTGTATAGACAGTAAATATGGATTATATAATGCACACACATTGTATTTTTGTTTTCTTGTATTATTGCATTGGCAAGGAATGGCCAAAGTGTGATTGTGGGTAACCTATTTTGCATCTTTAGGGTTTCACTGTCTAAAATAATGTGTTTTTAGTTTCTGATATATAGTCTTTATTGAGACAAGGAAATTTCATTTAGTTCTAGTTCGCTGTCATTATTAGGAATGGCTGTTAAATTTAATATATTTTCAGTAAAGATTGAGATGCTTTAATATCATTTTTCTCCGTCATTTTCTTAAAATTTATTTATTTTATTTTTGGCTGCGTTAGGTCTTCATTGCTGCGCGCAGGCTTTCTCTAGTTGCAGCGAGCAGGGGCTGCTCTTCATTGCGGTGCATGGACTTCTCATTGTGGTGGCTTCTCTTGTTGTGAAGCATGAGCTCTAGGTGTGTGAGCTTCAGTAGTTGTGGCTCACAGGCTCTAGAGTGCAGGCTCAGTAGTTGTGGCTCACGGGCTTAGGTGCTCCAAGGCATGGGGGATCTTCCCGGACCAGGGCTCGTACCCACCAGAGTCCCCTGCATTGGCAGGTGAACTCGTAACCACTGCGCCACCAGGGAAGCCCCTTTCTCAGTCATTTTTATATTTTATATTTCTTTCTATGTTTGCTATTTTTATAGGAGGTAATTTCAATTATATTTTTAGATTTAACAGCACAAAGCTGTATACAATAGTCTTTTATAATTTAGAGATCATTTCCACATATGTGATTATGCTTCCCACTCTGTGTATCTGCATTCTGCTTTATCTAATTTGTTTTAACCCTGGTGAGACTTTACCTCGTAGTTGTACCTGTTTTTTTTTTTTTTTTTTGGAAGAGCTTTTTTTTTCTTTTTTAACAGCTTTATTGGAGTGTAATTGCTTTACAATGTTGTTAGTTTCTGCTGTATAACAAAGTGAATCAGCTATACGTATACATATGTCCCCATATCCCCTCTCTCTTGCCTCTCCCTCCCACCCTCCCTATCCCACCCCTCTAGGTGGTCACAAAGCACCAAGCTGATCTCCCTGTGCTATGTGGCTGCTTCCCACTAGCTATCTGTTTTACATTTGGTAGTGTATATATGTCAATGCCACTCTCTCACTTCGTCCCAGCTTACCCTTCCGCCTCCCCGTGTCCTCAAGTCCATTCTCTACATCTGCGTCTTTATTCCTGTCCTGCCCCTAGGTTCATCAGAACCATTTTTTCTTTTTTTTAGATTCCATGTATATGTGTTAGCACACGGTATTGGTTTCTCTCTTTCTGGCTTACTTCACTCTGTATGACAGATTCTAGGTCCATCCACCTCACTGTTAATGTTCTTTAAACTCTGATGAGCTGTTTATCTTATAGTTTCTCTTTTCCAAAGTACCAGCTATTGGCTTCATTTACCAGTTTTACTTTTATCCTAATAAATTACTTATTTTATTTTTATACTTTCTACTTCCTACATTTAAAGATTTGAATGGTTGGTTCATTATTCTTTCATCTTTCTTGTTCAATAATAAATGTATTTGACACTACTGTCCTCTAAGTACAGCTTTAGCTATGTACCACAGAATAGCAGTGTCATGAACACCAGAATAGTGTATGTTAGATTCTAGATTCCCAAATACACTTTAAAATTCATTTATTTTATTGTGATTTTCTATTTTATTTCTTTTGTTTGTGCATTCCTCATTTATTCTTGAGCATGTCTTTGTGGAGAACATTTTTGTTTCATTTGGTTCAAATCTCCCATAAGCAGCTACTAGCAGATTTTTTTCAATGTAATTCAAGAATCTGTTAATACAGAAATTTATCTCAATCATTGTTCGTTGTAACTGTTATCCTATCATCTTACGTTTTCTACTCATTATCCTTTCTTGTTGCCTTTTCCTGACTTGTACGGAATCTTTTTTTTTTTTTATTTTTTGGCCGTGCTGCGTGGCATTCGGGATTTTATTTCCCTGACCAGGGATCGAACCCGTGCCCCCTGCAGTGGAAACGTGGAGCCCTAACCACTGGACTGCAAGGGAAGTCCCTGTAGGAAATCTTTCTATATCACCACATATATATCCACTTTGGTCTTCATCATTGCTGTGAAGAAATCATTGTATGCATGCTTCCTTGGTGGCAGGCTCTTGGGTTGTTTATCGTTCTTCCGCTTTTATAATCATTGCTATAGTTAACATACTCATGAATGTATCTTAGAAAACATTATGAGCATATCTGGGGGGTAAATTTCTAGAGAAGGGATCAAAGGGAACAACTGTCAGCCAGCAGGATGGTACATTCTTAGTTCTACCGATGGCTTATACGACTATTTCCCCCTCCTTCTTATCAGCTCTAGATAATTATCATCAAAATTTTCAATTCTTGCCAATCTAATAGGTGAAATAGGTTCTTATTCTTGCTTTAGTTTAGTTTTCTCTAATTATGAGTAAGGTTGAGCGTCTTTTTATAGAGTAATCACGTGTCCGTAGTCCTGTAAGCTGCTTGTCACATATTAAGGAAATTTGCTTCTAGTCCTTTGAATTGCAAATATGTTTTCCTGATTTGTCATTGGTCTTTAAGTTTTTTCTCCCTATACATGTTCTGAAGTTTCATGTAGTTACCAATCCGTTCTGTTATGGTTTGTGTGTGTGTGTTTATTGTTTTACAGATCCTACCAGAGAGGTCCTTCTCACTCCCAGATGAGGAATTTATTTTATAATGTCTTCTTCTAAAATTACTCTGTTTAAGTTTTCATGTTTAACTCTTTGTTCTGTATGGAATATATTCTGGTGTAAGGAGTGAATTCCATTTTTGTTTATACCCTCTCCTCCTCCCCTCCAACCCCCCCCCCCCAACTTCCTTCTCATGTCTGACTCAAGCCCAACTCCTTGGGATTTAGAAACTGTACACTAGTTCTACATTTCATATGGCCTCTCACTGTTGCGGCCTCTCCCGTTGCGGAGCACAGGCTCCGGACGCGCAGGCTCAACGGCCGTGGCTCACGACCCTAGCCACTCCGCAGCATGTGAGATCTTCCCGGACCAGGGCACGAACCCGTGTCCCCTGCGTCAGCAGGCAGACTCTCAACCACTGCAACACCAGGGAAGCCCTATCTTTACATTTTAATTGTTAACATTTCACTGCATTTGTATTCTCTCTTCGGATGTACATGTGTATATGTGGGTGTGTGATCTATTTAAGGGTTAGATGCAGACATCACAATTCTTCACCCCAAATCCTTCAGCATGTGACTCCTGAGAACCAGGACACTGTACCTGACAGTGACACTGCAGTGAACACACAACTGACACATGACTACTGTATAATATATGGTCCATGTACATATCCCCACATATCCCAATTATAGCACTGGCTTTACGTTTAGTTTTGATCCAGGATTCAACCAAAGACCTCTCGTTACATTTAAATGTTATATCTCTCAGACATCTTTGTTCTAGAACATTCCTCTTCTTTTCTTTATAACACTTTACAATTAAAGTCAGCTGTTTCGCAGAATATTCCTCACTTTGGATTTGCCTGGTTGCATGTGTCCTCACGACTGGGTTCAGATGAAGCAGCTTTGGTATGAAAGTGCAAAGGCAGTGTTCGGTCCCGGCGCTCCCCGTGCACATTAGGGACCCGTGGGTCACTCTGTGCAGCTAGTGGCAGTCACTGGGCTGTGAAGATGTCTACCAGACCTTTCCAGTGTACAGACTTCTCATTCTTTTCATAAATTCTCACTGATGTGTGGGATGATTCTTTGAGATTGTGTGAAAATCCAGTTCCTCGACAGTTGTTCACCCAATAGCTTATAGTAATTTACTGACATAGTTCTCAAACTATCATTTGTGTGCATCTATACAGTCTGGATATATCTATAGAATCCTGGGTAAAATGAAATTCAGTGACCTAGTTCAATCATCTTTCAAATTCCATTAAAGCACACTGGCATTTTAAAGTCGTGGATTAACGCTTCCTAGATCATGCCTATAGCTCAGCGTGTGAGTTCCATCAAGTTGGAAAAGGTAGGAAAAATCATCAAATTGCAAGAGTCATTTCCTAAACAGAAGTGCAACAGAACAGGACCCCATCCCCTGTCCCAGATGTCAACCGCACCCTATCCTGCTGGAAGGGGTGTGAATGACTAGGAGAAAACAAGGTAGAATCCCAGATTCTTGATCACAGCCTCTCACCCCCCTGCTTCTGCCCCCGACTTCTCCAAAGGCCAGAGCGGCTGCAGGACCTGCCCACCCTGCCAGAGGGGCGCCTCCTAGAGCCAGGACAGGGGACAGCATCATGGGCCTCTCCAGCCGGCCGGCGCCACAGAAGCCACTGTTCAACCTCCGTCATCGAGATCCACAGTATTTTAAGGCCATTTGCTCACATACTGCCTTTAATGGTCTCCTATTCCTGAGGGCAAATCAAGTATATTTTCTTGATAAGTCCGAGGCACAGACATCACATAAGCCATGATTCTGATTTTCTTTCGCACATACTGATAGCCACCTTGCTTGGAACAGTTACCTAAGCGATCAGGAAGGGTATTAGAAAAAAAAATCTATTATCGCACTGCTTTAGAGTCGAGCCTAAATCCTCTTACTCTTACGATTCCCACGCAGTCCTGGGACACTGTGAAGAAGCCCCTCACACCTCCCACCCCGGCACACAGAAGGTGGGCGAAGTTGCAAGACGCCAGAGAAGGAGACGCACAGACAGCAGCCTGGCGGCCTGAGGTCAGGCCGGGGGTCCGACGACAGCACGGGGTTGATGTGTTGATGGCAGCTGCACGGGGCCAAGGTCCTTACGCTTCACACGCCCGTGGAAGTCATACAGCGGAAGAAAGGGGATCCCGCACACAGTGAAGGGTAATTTTCTATCACTCATTGTTCCACGTGGGAGTGCAGCCCCCAAGATAGGTACGTTTAGAAAAGATCGAAATAAATGTGTGAGTGATGCTTCCACAAATAAGTGTAACAGGGAAGTGTGACTGTGAGTTTTATCTTAGTGATTTGAGGGTCACATCGTCAGAATAGCATACTCTCATACAGTGCTATCCTAAAGAAACGTGGACTATAGCACAATCTAAAACAGCTTAAAGACTAACTTGAACAATATGTTAACATTTGTAATAAATACAAATTTTCCGGTGCCTACTGTGTGCTATGGGTCAGGGCTGGAGCAGCTCTGCAGGGAGGGGTTACTGCCTTCACATCACAGGCGCGGACTCTGAGGCCACAGCTGCAGCTGTTGGCCTGAAGCCGCTGAGCTGGGGAGGGAAGACCGGGGACTGCGGCCCGGGTAGGCGCTCCTTCCTCTGGGCCCGGCCATTTTGTATGAGGCACATAACAGAAAGTTGTCAAACAAGCCGAAAAGTACAGATAAGAATGGTTAAAAGAAAGGGTGGAAACAAGTTATTTATTTCTAAAACGCTCGCATTTGGTGACCCCAGGAGGTCCTCAATAAAATGGTAGCACTGCGGGCCTTTGTTTCTTTTTTTAAGTTCCCTTCCATTTCTCAGGGGATGTTTATTTAAACAACTGTCATAAAATGGCCAAACAGAAGTTGCTTTGAATTTAACCTTATTCCAATTTTATGAATTTATGATTTGACTAGAAGAGGAAATCTGAAAGTATGGACCGACTGGGTTAGAAAACCAGTTTAAGGTGCCCGCATCTCAACCATTTGTAAAAAGCCCCAAACTGAAGTAAGGCTCAGGGTTTCACGGCCTCGCTGGCCTCCATGACCCATGAGGCACTGGCAGGGACCCGGCCCGGAGCGTCGAGGGCCACACCCACCTTTGCTTCAAAGAACTTTCTCCTCAACTTGGCGTCCGTGGGCGGCACCGTCCTCCTCAGCTCCCGGTACCACTTCCTGACCACGCGTCCCCTCCAGAAGGCCTGGATCCTGGAGCACAGAACCCCATCAGCCCCGCCGTGCGAGCCCCGGGACGCGGCCAGGCCACAGGGAAGACCCCCCAGCAGCTTCCAAAGGCCTCCGAGCACCCTCTCAGATGGGCAGACACGTTCCTGCGGCTCGGGGACCCCTCACCTGGTCGCACACTTTATTCTGAAGAGTCGGGCCCCGTCGTGAATCACTCTGGTTTCATACTGGCTCTTTCTACAGAGAGGACAGGTTTTTTTATTTCCGAACTTTTCAAAAGCCTGAAGGCATGCCTGAAGAAAAACATTTCGCTTAAAATTTTACGAGTAATTACTTATAAACAACATTTTTACTTCTAATGTAATTATAGTGTTCTTTTCTCTCATAATTATGAGACAGTCCAGATTATGAAGGGAAGAAGTTTCACCAGATGTTAACACCTTGCTCCTGAAACTTGCTCCAAAAATGGTATTTTATAAGAATATACATGCAGATACATCAAAAACTTCTGGGAACACCTCACGTGAAGGCGGATGGTCCCTGCATACGGGCGACTGTGAAGTGAACTCCGAGGACGAGAGCGGTCACCCACTGTGACGTACCTTACCAGCCACGCTCTCTCATACAAACATCTGTGGCCCTTTTGCCACAGAAAATTCACCGTTTTCAAAACAGGATGAATTGTACTCTAGCCTAAAGTCATATTTCTAAGCATAAATGGTGATTATGGATAAAATTAATGGTTCCTTTGAGGAGCCTTTACGTGAGAGAGACGAGGCTCCACCCCTCTGAGCTACAAGGATGCTGCGAGCACTTCAGGATGGGACAGACGCGGGTTACTCACCCTGTGGAACACATGGGAACATGAAAGCAGCACCTGTTCACGAGAAGACAAAGAGATGTTTGAAGTTTAAATTAGTTTAAAAAGAGAAGCAGCATAAATGCATTAATTAAAGGAAAAATTCTGACTATTTAAAAAGTAGGCTGTGTTGTTTCTTTGACAAATTTACAAAGCAGATTAACAACTGATATTTACAATATTTAGCGTTTAAGTTTAGCATAGCACAGGTATATAATCTCAACAAGAAAAACTAACTTAACAATCTGAAACATCAAACGAACACGTGAAGTTTGCTGTAGAATGAGTGTATATTTAAAACGGAAACAATTACAAAAGAGAAGTATTTCTGGGCAGATCCAAAGAGAGAGTGCACGCTGGTGAGGACCCAGGCTGGGGGGCGGGGAGCAGAGAAGGGAAAACAAATATCTTTCCTTAGGGCTTTGTTCAACTCAACTGCACTCTTGAATTTAATTAGCAATACACCCTAGAGACATATGAATCACTTTTTCTTTTTTAAATTCAGGGAAAGTGTGGTCTCCAGAAAATTCCACCTTCCTGTGACCCAAATTCTCCACCAAGTGATGACATTCTGGGCTGTGACAGAGGAGCTTGGACTGAACGAAGAAAAAGGTAGCTGGCTCTTCTGGAAGGAAAGGCCAGGGAGGGGTGAGACCAGGACAGCCAGCACGAAGCGACTCAGGCGCCCGCGGCCTCTCTCCGAATGTGTGGGACGGAGACAGGCGGCAGAGGCGTTTCACCAGCAGTGCAGGCTTCCACCTTCCCAGGGCCACGTGATCCTGGTGAAACTTTCCAGTTTCAAAGTGACCCCCCTGCCCCGACCGTGCCTTCGTTTGGTCTACACTTTTCTTCTTTAATGGGAAGAATGGAAGACATATCAGAACAAACAGAACTGAGAAAGTTTTAAAACCTTTCCTTGAAACTTACTGCGTGCCACCAATCACCCTAAATTGGAAAGACTCAGTAATGAGGGTCCTTTTTAATTACCAGCCTTGAATCTAACAGCAGCCTTTCCTGCAGTCAATTGCTCATTGTCAGTAGAATCATCTTTCAGAGTGTTTCATCTGTCAACAGACACTTGATGATCTATGTTGAATAATATTTTACTTTGTATATTTAAAATATGCTTTTAGGGCTTCCCTGGTGGTGCAGTGGTAGAGAGTCCGCCTGCCGATGCAGGGGACCGGGGTTCGTGCCCCGGTCCGGGAGGATCCCACGTGCCGCGGAGCGGCTGGGCCCGTGAGCCATGGCCGCCGAGCCTGCGCATCCAGAGCCTGTGTTCCACAACGGGAGAGGCCACAACACTGAGAGGCCCGCGCACCGCAAAAAACAAACAAACAAACAAAAAAATATATATATTTATAAATATATATATATATATATATACTTTTAAATGTCCATAAATATTTGTTATTGGCAAACACTCTCTGAGATAACAAAAATAAACGATTCAGCCTTGGTGAATACACTAAAAATGTCCCAGAAGTTCAGATTAGATTCTAGCTGTCCCAAGCACACTTCCTGAGCTGGCCTACTGTGGATCACGTGAATTGTTTATGTCCTCATCTGTTAAAGGGGTATAATGCCTACCTCAGAGACACATGAGATTAACCGAAGCCTTCTCAAATCATTAAATGTCGGGAAAATGCCAACTATTGTTTATGACTGAGGAAAAAGCTAAACATGAGAACAATAAATAGAAATGCAAAATGAACACGTGTCTATATAACTAGTGAGAAATTTATAAAAAACAACATGGAAGAAATGGAGGGCATGTTGCATCCTGATTCCCCCTTAAGATATTCAACTTCAGACTTTCATGCTTCATACCACAGTCAGGCTAGATATTTATAGCATAATTAAGAAAGAGGTTGCTGGGGCCAGAAAGATTCCTTGTGGCTTTATTAGCTCTTTTGCTACTAAAATGCTAAATCATCCTAGAGGTATTTCTGTGCTTTAAGGGCTAATATCTTTCTGAAATATCCAACTTTCATATACGTAAGATTAGGTTCTGATAGAGAACTAGAACATAATAAGTATGTTTAAAATGACGTGTGAGTTCAAATTAGTAAAGAACAAAATTGTATGACTGTGAACTAACTCATTAACAGTGAAACTTACTAAAGCAAATTAAGTTTGAGGGTTTACGTGCCAGTGTAGTAAGTAAAGCTGGGGTTCCTAGGCTGTGAATTTTAAGCCTGCCTTTAACTGTATTTGCTGTATTTTTTAAAGCAAAGTTCCCAGTGCCTCTGTGTAGGAAGCATAATGCTATATGCATGCGAGAAACCACTACACGGCGGCCATTAGCTCAAAAAAATAAATCTAAGAATAGCAGAGTCCCTAACCTTCAGGAGATTAAAATTTAATTAGGCAGACAAAGTATGTATAGAAAAAACCCCTATGACATAGATTGATTGTATATTCTGCATATTATCATCAATCTTACTATGGTAAACTTTCATGAATAAAGATTGTTAAAAGATTTTACTTAAAGATCCTTCCACAGGTTCTTTGGAGATATTCAGGCTTGGTTTTCCTTTCATGGTTTCAAGTCACAAAACAACTTAAAAGTTCCCCACCCTTCTGCCCTCGGTGCCTTGCCGGCAGCGTCCCCACTCACCCCCAGCTGCTCACAGCCAGTGGAATGGGAACATTCCTTTTGTACAAACTCTGTACTTGAGAACTAACAGTATTCAGTAAATAAGTCTGTTTAATGAGGGTGTTTAGCTCTTTCTCACACACATACTTTAATTAATGGAAACAAAATGTAAGTCTTTGAGGGTCACATAGGAGGAAGAGACTGGAAAATGAAGCATGGACTCCCTTAGCCCCAGTTCAGAGTCCAGTCACTAGAGAATGCCCCACGGGCCTGCTTATCTAAGCTCACGCTAAACACCTGCGGGCGAAGTTCGAATTCTTCTTTGCATATTGGGCACGGCTGCATGGACTCCCCTTGCAGGATGGATCTTTGCTTCGCTTCTTCCCATTCATCTGATGACAGTGGCAATGGGGGAGGCTCAAAGAGGCCCGACTTCTGTGCTGAAGTTAAAACAATATGAAATACGAGTTAAATCTGTTTTAGAATATGGTAACTCATGCATAATTTTAATGACATTATTTTGCAAATATTAAAGCAAAACATTTCCATTGCATACTTTATCCCACCATATTTAGAATGCTGCTTTTTTACGGGTGCACAGAAGTCAAGGAGAATACTATCTTACATTTATGCTTTAGGCTTTTATTTACAAAGAATTCCCCATATCTATTTCATTTTCATGATTCTATAAGGTAGGCCGGACTGATATCACTTTTTTTTTTGCGGTACGCGGGCCTCTCACTGTTGTGGCCCCTCCCGTTGCGGAGCACAGGCTCCGGACGCACAGGCCCAGCAGCCATGGCTCACGGGCCCAGCCGCTCTGCGGCATGTGGGATCCTCCTGGACCGGGGCACGAACCCGCGTCCCCTGCATCGGCAGGCGGACTCTCAACCACTGCACCACCAGGGAAGCCCTTTAGTATAGTTTATAGTGCTTGTTATCATTGGTGGATTTGTTTTTCGGTTTGGCTGCTCTCTTCTTTCTTTTTTTCTTTTTAATACAGACTGAAAATGAGGGGATGGAAAAAGATATTCCATGCAAATGGAAATCAAAAGAATGCTGGGGTAGCAATTCTCATATCAGACAAAATAGCCTTTAAAATAAAGACTATTACAAGAGACAAAGAAGGACACTACATAATGATCAAGGGAATCCAAGAAGAAGATATAACAATTGTAAATATTTATGTACCCAACATGGAAGCACCTCAATACATAAGGCAAATGGTAACAGCTATAAAAGGGAAAATCGGCAGTAACACAGTCACAGTAGGGGACTTTAACACCCCACTTTCACCAAAGGACAGATCATGCAAAATGAAAATAAATAAGGAAACGCAAGCTTTAAATGATACATGATACATCATTCTCAATGGTGAAAAACTGAAACCATTTCCTCTAAGATCAGGAACAAGACCAGGCTGTCCACTCTCACCACTATTATTTGACATAATTTTGTAAGTTTTAGCCACAGGAATCAGAAAAGAAAAAAGAACTAAAAGGAATCTATATCGGAAAAGAAGAAGTAAAGCTGTCACTATTTGCAGATGACATGACACTATACATAGAGAATCCTAAAGATGCTACCAGAAAAATACTAGAGCTAATCAATGAATTTGGTAAAGTAGCAGGATACAAAATTAATGCACAGAAATCTCTTGCATTCCTCTACACTAATAATGAAAAATCTGAAAGAGAAATTAAGGAAACACTCTCATTTACCATGCAACAAAAACAATAAAATACCTAGGAATAAACCTACCTAAGGAGACAAAAGACCTGTATACAGAAAACTATTAGACACTGATAAAATAAATTAAAGATGATAAAAGCAGATTGCTACTACCCAAAGCAATCTACAGATTCAATGCAATCCCTATCAAATTACCAATGGCATTTTTCACAGAACTAGAACAAAACATTTCATGATTTGTATGGAAACACAAAAGACCCATAGCCAAAGCAATCTTGAGAAAGAAAAACAGAGCTGGAGGGATCAAGCTCCTGGACTTCAGACTATACTACAAAGCTACAGTCATCAAGACAGTATGGTAGTGGCACAAAAAACAGAAATATAGATCAATGGGACAGGATAGAAAGCCCAGAGATAAACCCACACACATATGGTCACCTTATCTTTGATAAAGGACACAAGACTATACAATGGAAAAAAGACAGCCTCTTCAATAAGTGGTGCTGGGAAGACTGGACAACTACATGTAAAAGAATGATGGCGCAGTGGTTGAGAGTCCGCCTGCCGGTGCAGGGGACATGGGTTCGTGCCCTGGTCCGGGAAGATCTCACATGCCGTGGAGCGGGTGGGCCCGTGAGCCATGGCTGCTGAGCCTGCGTGTTCCGAGCCTGTGCTCCGCAACAGGAGAGGCCACCACAGTGAGAGGCCTGCGTACTGCAAAAAATGAGGCCCGCGTACTGCAAAAAAAAAAAAAAAGAAAAAGAAATTAGAACACTCCCTAACACCATACACAAAAATAAACTCAAAATGGATTAAAGAGCTATATGTAAGGGCAGGCACTATCAAACTCTTAGAGGAAAACATAGGCAGAGC
Organism: Neophocaena asiaeorientalis asiaeorientalis; assembly: GCF_003031525.2. Lineage (NCBI taxonomy): Eukaryota > Metazoa > Chordata > Mammalia > Artiodactyla > Phocoenidae > Neophocaena > Neophocaena asiaeorientalis. Next base: position 3,535,419 of record NW_020172629.1, on the reverse strand, counting down.
ACTCAATGACATAAATCACAGCAAGATCCTTTTTGACCCACCTCCTAGAGTAAGGGAAATAAAAGCAAAAAATGAACAAATGGGACCTAATGAAATTTAAAAGCTTTTGCACAGCAAAGGAAACCATAAACAAGATGAAAAGACAACCCTCAGAATGGGAGAAAATATTTGCAAATGAAGCAACTGACAAAGGATTAATCTCCAAAATTTATAAGCAGCTCATGCAGCTCAATATCAAAAAAACAAATGGCGCAATCCAGAAATGGGCAGAAGACCTGTTTTTTTATAAAGCAGAAACTAAGACACCATTGTAAAGCAGTTATACTCCAATAAAGACGTTAAAAAAAAAAAGACCATGTGGTCCAACCTCATTAGTAACTAATATGCATAATAATTAGATTTTAAAAATAAGAGCTCCTGAAAGAATGACTCATTTACTCCAAATTGGGATTCTCTTCCTGATGTCTAATTTACATCTACCCTGCTCAGGTGACTGTTCCGAGGCTGCTTGATCATTTCTGTAAACTGTACCTGCACATGGAAGACAGTCACTAGATCACTGTCACATTCTCCAAGCCTGTGCCTCTCTTGTGAGATGCCGTGTCTAGGACAGAACTAGCACTGTTAGCAGTTCCGGGGAGAACGATAAAGTGTCCACTGGGCACTGCAGCAACCTCAGGCTCCCTCTTCGTGGTTCAGCTCCTGCCCACAGGCCTTCAGCTCCTCTGCCATCCATCACCTGCCTTCGGACGCAAGGTCCCAGCCAGACTTACTTTCCATACCCAGCATCACTGAAAACTTCATGGTGCTTCATCAAAAAATTAAATGTAGAATTACCATATGATCCAGCAACTCCTCCTCTTGGTGTATTCGCCAAAGAACTGAAAGCAGGGACTCAAGCAGGTATTTCTACACCAATGTTCACAGCAGCATTATTCACAGTAACCGAAAGGGAGAAACAAGTGTCCATTGATGGAATGGATAAACCGAATGTGCTATATGCAGGCAATGGAATGGTATTCCATCCTAAACAAGAATGAAATTCTGGTAGTGCTACGACATGAACGGACCTTGGAGATGTTATGCTAAAAGCAATAAGCACAAAAGCACAAGTATCGCATGACTGCTCTTATACGCGGCTCCTGAAGTAGTCAGATTCGTAGAGACACAAAGTGAATTCGCGGTTGCCCAAGGCTGGGGGCGGGGACAGAGTTTGGGAAGACGAAAACGTCCTGGAGACGGACAGCGGCGATGGTCGCTCAGCAGTGGGAATGCGCTTAATGCTACTCCACTGTGTGCTGAAAAAAAAAAAAAAAAGTTGAAATGGTAAATTTGATGTTATGTATATTTTTTTCTCTCTTTTTTTAACATCTTTATTGGAGTATAATTGCTTTACAATGGTGTGTTAGTTTCTGCTTTATAACAAAGTGAATCAGTTATACATATACATATATCCCCATATCTCCTCCCTCTTGCACCTCCCTCCCTCCCACCATCCCTATCCCACCCCTCTAGGTGGTCACAAAGCACCGAGCTGATCTCCCCGTGCTATGCGGCTGCTTCCCACTAGCTATCTACCTTACGTTTGGTAGTGTATATATGTCCATGCCTCTCTCTCGCTTTGTCACAGCTTACCCTTCCCCCTCCCCATATCCTCAAGTCCATTCTCCAGTAGGTCTGTGTCTTTATTGCTGTCTAACCCCTAGGTTATTTGCTTTGGGTAGTATAGTCATTTTCACAATGTTGATTCTTCCAGTCCAAGAACATGGTATATCTCTCCAACTATTTGTATCATCTTTAATGTCTTCCATCAATGTCTTATAATTTTCTGCATACAGGTCTTTGGTCTCCTTAGGTAGGTTTATTCCTAGGTATTTTATTATTTTTATTGCAATGGTAAATGGTAGAGTTTCCATAATTTCACTCTCAGATGTTTCATCCTTAGTGTATATGAATGCAAGGGATTTCTGTGCATTAATTTTGTATCCTGCTGCTTTCCCAAATTCATTGATTAGCTCTAGTTGTTTTCTGGTAGCATCTTTAGTATTCTATATGTATAGTATCATGTCATCAGCAAAAAGGGACAGCTTTACTTCTTCTTTTCCGATTTGGATTCGTTTTATTTTTCTTCTCCGATTGCTGTGGCTAAGACTTCCAAAACTATGTTGAATAATAGTGGTGAGAGTGGGCAGATGTAATGTATATTTTACCACAACAAAAATTTTAAAACCCCAAGCCCCTCTCCTCATCCAACCCCTCGCGTTTCTTCCCTGCTCTCCCGGTCTCCTCCACCCTGGCTCACCAGGCTCTGCCACTCTGTTCTTATTTCAGCTCCTCAAATGCCCCAGGTCTCTTGCCTCAGAGCCCTGCCTCTGTCTTCTCCTCCATCGAGAACATTCTTCCTCTGTTCTTCACAGGTATAAACCCTTTTTATCCTTTGAATCTATGGCAGAAGCTAGCTGATGTTCACCAGCCTGTTCCCCTCCTCCTGGGCACACAGCTGGACCTTGCTTCCTAGCCTCCCTTGCTAAAAATCAAAATCAAAACCTTTTCTTTTCCTAACTTTGCAGTTTAAAATAATCTCGGACTTGTAAACGGTTGTAAAACCGTGTAAAGAATCCTCATGTGCCTTGCACTCGGCCTCCCCAGATGTTCACATTTTACACGACCTGAGTACAGTGGTCCAATCTAGCAATTTATGTTGATCCAACGCTCTCGATTAATCTATACTCCCCGCAGGATGATTAATCTATACTCGATTAATCTATACTCCCCGCAGGATGATTAATCTATACTCGATTAATCTATACTCCCCGCAGGATGATTAATCTATACTCGATTAATCTATACTCCCCGCAGGATGTCGTTCTTGTCTCACTGACATCGTTTTGTTCTGACCCTGATCACTCACAGGGCTCAGCTGGCCTGTCCTAGGATGATTAATCTATACTCGATTAATCTATACTCCCCGCAGGATGATTAATCTATACTCGATTAATCTATACTCCCCGCAGGATGATTAATCTATACTCGATTAATCTATACTCCCCGCAGGATGATTAATCTATACTCGATTAATCTATACTCCCCGCAGGATGATTAATCTATACTCGATTAATCTATACTCCCCGCAGGATGATTAATCTATACTCGATTAATCTATACTCCCCGCAGGATGATTAATCTATACTCGATTAATCTATACTCCCCGCAGGATGATTAATCTATACTCGATTAATCTATACTCCCCGCAGGATGATTAATCTATACTCGATTAATCTATACTCCCCGCAGGATGATTAATCTATACTCGATTAATCTATACTCCCCGCAGGATGATTAATCTATACTCGATTAATCTATACTCCCCGCAGGATGTCGTTCTTGTCTCACTGACATCGTTTTGTTCTGACCCTGATCACTCACAGGGCTCAGCTGGCCTGTCCCCTTGGCCTCCCAGGATCTGGGACAGCACCTCAGTCTTTATTTGCTTCTCTTGACGCTTTTGCAGAGCACTGGCCAGGAACTGTGTAGAACGTCCTTCCACCTGGGTCATCTAAGGTTTCCTCAGAGTTACACTTGGAGATGCATCTTTGGCGAGAATGCCCTAGGAGGGATCTGCGTCTTTCTGAGAGCCTGGCGTTGGACTTTGTCACTTGGTAAAGGTGCTGGCGCTTCTCCTGTGGTGAGTTGGTCCCTGGGGTAATGCCATGAGGCTGTGCCCCAACCTGTGTCTCAACGCGACTCCCCTGCTAGTTCCAGTGTCCTCAGATGGTTGTTATCAGTGTGGTCTTTACCACATGGTGATTTTCTATTTCTAGTTCTGGTCTACTATACTTATAGTTGTCATTCTACTGTAAGAAAGAGCCTTCCCCATTACTTATTTATTTCTTCAGTTATTTATTTATGTCACTGTAGATTAATGGATATCTACTTTATTCTGTTTTACGATTCTTACTCTACTTATCATTACTGTCTTCATTTTCTTACTCAAATTGGCCCCATTATCACTTTTAAACTTCAGTACAGACATATCTTTCTGTAAGATCATAAGTTAAAATAATTTCTGTACCAGAGAAAATGGTAGTATTAATCTCAACCAGATTCTTTAGGTCTAATAAGTCAAAATATGAATGAAGATTAGCTTACCTAAAGTTAGTGGTGGTGGTTTTGGATCAAGAATGCATTCTTTTTCTGGATCTTCCGCTTTAGGGCCTTGTGTGGTTTTTTTAAGTCCAGTATCTATTATTGCTTTTGTATTTCTTTTTAGAGACTTGGATCTGTTCTCTGTCCAAGAGTGTCCATTTGTCCATTTGTCCTTTGTCTTAGAATGATCTGCTATTGAAAGATTTTGAAGTTGAAGATCATGTAACATGTGATCTTGTAAAGCCACTGCAGTGACTGCTAAGTTATCCTGTTTAGATGAATGACCCTAGAAAGTGGGGAAAAAAGCCTTACATGCAGAACATTATCTAATGTACCATTCACAAGAAAGCTTATGCTCTAACACTCAACCTTGATGCCATACCAGACCAAATCCAGTAGTAAAGAACGCTTCACCCATCGTTACCCAAGTCAGGGGAGCAAAGCCCAGTCTCACCATTTATGTTAACGACATAGTAACATCTTTTCACTTAATTACTAAGGCCTTAATCGTAATATGAACAAATGCATTCTGACATATATAAGCTGTGCGCATGCCTGAGCACATTGTTTCACTGTAATTAGACTCCAGGCAAAGCTTACTTCTGTTACATTAAAGAGAACCTTGCATTTAAGTGTATGCAATACAATTTCCATGCAGCTAAGAGATGCATACACCAAGTACTACAGCTGACAGTTCCTCACTGAAGCAAGGTTTGCAAACTATTTTTTATACTGTCAAATAGCTGAATTAAAATATATTCATGAGTGGGGCTTCCCTGGTGGCGCAGTGGTTGAGAGTCCGCCTGCCGATGCAGGGGACACGGGTTCGTGCCCCGGTCTGGGAGGATCCCACATGCCACGGAGCGGCTGGGCCCGTGAGCCATGGCTGCTGAGCCTGCGCGTCCGGAGCCTGTGCTCCGCAACGGGAGAGGCCACAACAGTGAGAGGCCCGCGTACCACACACACACACACAAAAATATATATATATATTCATGAGTAAAACAATGTGTATGTTTTAAAAAGGATTGTGTACCTTATTTTTTAACATGCTGACCCAGGAGAAGTGGTTTCTTGGCTATATCAAATTATATCATCATTTGATATCCCAGTCCTTTGATTCTTCTACTGTTGAAAAGCCAACAGAAAGCCAACGTTACAGTGTACCTAAAATCTCTGATGAAGTTTACGGGGAAGAGGAATATGGAGAGTCTAACTGATGGTGGTGAGCGCACACCAGCACAGCACTAAGCTTTGTGCTCTGATCCCAGAGGAACTCAAGGCGGTCGTGACTTGATTCACCTGTCCTCAAGCAGTTCTCCTGACAGTTGGAGGGAACCTATTAATATGAATGAGAACAATCTGTTGCTAAATATAATGTTACTATACGTGGATACAACAAAATTTCAGACTACAAAGACCAGAGAATGTAAGTGAAATACCTCTTAAAGGGATACGATTAGAACAGGGATTTGAAGGACAGAGAGCAGGCAATGAACATGCTACCCCACAGGTACAAGGAAAGCACAGGCCCTCCAGAACTCAGCAGGTGTTTATGTTTTAGAGAAGGGAACAGTGGACGCTCTGGGATGTAAGAGGAATACTGTCTGACTTCACTCTGTCCACAACAGAGACATACATGGCTTCTAATCTTGCTCTACCTGTTTATACAAGATACGCAGCATATCTGAGTCTGTTCCCCCACCTCAAGACAGATATAATAACGCTCTCCTTGCAGGGTTACTGTTAGGATTAAATGAGACAACCTTTGTAAAGTATCTAAAATAGGTCCTTCTACACAGAAGATACTCTGTAAACAGTTATGCTTGATCCAGTTCCCTTCAAAGCTGATGGAAAGGCGCTTCCCTGGTGGCGCAGTGGTTAAGAATCCTCCTGCCAATGCAGGGGACACGGGTTCAAGCCCTGGTCTGGAAAGATCCCACATGCAGTGGTAGAACTAAGCCCACGTGCCACAACTACTGAGCCTGCGCTCTAGAGCTCACGAACCACAACTACTGAGCCCACGTGTCACAACTACTGAAGCCCACACGCCTAGAGCCTGTGCTCTGCAACAAGAGAAGCCGCCGCAATGAGGAGCCCACACACGGCAACAAAGAGTAGAACCCGCTCGCCGCAACTAGGGAAAAGCCTGCGCGCAGCAACGCAGCCACACACACACACACAAAGCTGGTGGAAGAATTTGGAATTGGCCCTTTTAGTTTTTAGACAAGGGTATATCTTATGAAGACAAGAGTACAAAATATATTGGGATAGGGAGGAACAGTAAACTGCTGGAGTAATTAGGGAGTACTGCTGAGGGCTTGATTGTAGGACAAGAGACAAATTAATCCCAAACATGTATCTCAGGATCAACACCTACATTCAGTTAGTCCCACAGAATGAGCTTCCTAAGGGGTGAGTGCAGAATGAGGAAAGCAAGCACAGTGGAAAGGAGTCTGTGAGATCCCCAAGACCCCTTAGCAGTGAGGTGACAGCTTCTACGGCAACCCCGTTCCCCTTCAATTCTGGCATCAAGAGGAGAATGAAGGAGTTTCCATCTAATATTTCATCACAACAGTCCAGGCTGAAGAAATGGTAGAAGGTATTTAAAGTGCTGAAAGATCACTAACAGAATCTTCTACTTTCAAAATGCCTACAACCTGGCAGAATATAGTTTGCATCATCCTAAAAATTGTTTAATAATCATAGCTAGCTATCTGCAGTCGACAATTTTATCTCAAGTGTCTACACTGTAAGCCACTGGGCTTAACATCAAGAGCTGTTAAAAACTGTGCCCCTTGTAAGTCCTATAGTGTCGTTAAATTTCAACATTAGAAACTATTTTCAACTATTTAGTCCAACTTCATTTTAAAAGGAGAAAACATATGCAGAGATTACTGACTCCTCCAAAATTATATAATTAGTCTGTGGCAGCATTACGGTTAGAAACTTAATCCTTACCCAGTGTTAAGAGCTAAAATTAATAGGAATATTTTTTCTTCGTAAATTCCATTGTTAACAATTAGTTAAAAGAGGTAGGGCTTGGTAAAAAGATACCACTGTGGTGGCAAAATTGTTACCGATTTGTCTAAGTGACTTTAAGCTAATTTATAAACATGCTAGTTAAAAACACAGAAACACCAGAGAAAGTTTTTAAAAGACAATTGGACACATGTGTTGCCAGGTTTTATAACTTAGGAATTCCTTGTTTTACATTTTTGATAAGATTCCACCCAGGTTGGCCAGAAGCACACAAACAGTTGTAGAATGACAGTCCTCCTGTCCCTGGGTATCCGTGGGACTGGTTCCAGGACCCGCCGGTTTTCACCAAAACCCCAGGATGCTCAAGTCCCAGAATCAGCCTCCACCCGACCCCCGTCCTCCGCCAGGGAGAGTGTAGCACTGCGGTACATATTTACTGAAGAAAATCCGGGTATGGCCTGCAGGTGGGCCCCGCAGTTCACATCCTCGTTCAAGGGTCAACTGTATATGTTAACCGTGGACCCCCTTTCAGTAACGGGCTGGTTGTGGTTCTCAGACAGTGACCGTTCTAGGCCCTCCCAAGGGATGGCCACGGAGTAGGCGGGCTGCCCTGGGGACCCGAGGACCTTTGGGGCTGCACAGGACAGTCCCGGCCGCTCCCGCCTCCAGGGCGCCCCCTCCCCTGCCCTCCCCAACCCATCCCAACCCCTCCACCCTACTCCACCCCGGGCCGCACCTGCAGCGGAACCGACCCCGCCCTCTGCACACACACCGCGGCCGACGCCCTCCGCCTCTGCGGCTCGCCGTTGCCTAGCAACCGCCGCCGCTCCGGTCACACGCCAGCGCGCATGCTCAACGGCCCAGTCCTGCCCCACGCTGAGCACCACTTTCCGGAAGCCCGCTGCGGCTCTGCCACACTGCGCATGCTCGCAGGGCCCGCCCTTCGTGCAGCCACACTGCGCATGCTCACCGGCTCTGCCCTGAACACAGTACAGAAGCCTCTATCGCTCGGGCGGTGCTTTTACACTGCGCATGCTCATCTGCTGCGCGCCGCACAGGGCCGCGCCGCGCATGCTCGCCGCCGCGCGAGCTCGCGCAAGTGTCGGGGGCGGAGTGTGGAGTGCGGGGCGCGGACGCACGTGGGGCGCGTCCTCGAGTTCCCCGGCTCCGTGGTTTCCTTGGCTTAGCGCTCGTCGGATTTCGGCGCCCGGAGCGCGCCCTGCTGCGGGTCCTGGAGCCCTGACTGCCCAGGCAGCCAGGCCGCTGGCCCTGCCTCGGGTGTAGCCTGGACACGCCTGGCCCACTTCTTTTCCCTTCTTTAAGCATCACATCCTGCACTGTCCGTTGTCCAGTGTCCGAAAACCATTGTTTCTTATATTTGAATTTTTTAGTTGACGGAGGTAAGCTTAAATCCAGTCGCTAACGCTTCATCGTGGCCCAACGCAGAGGCCAATAGAAGTTTGTTGAGACAGTGACTCAGCTGTGCTATTTAAACTTTTATTGAAATGAAGTTCAGCTGAAAGTACAGAGAAAAAATACAAAATGCAAATAGCCCTTTCTTTTTTTCACTTCTCTGAAAGTGAGGTCTAAAGAAGTTACCAAGTTGATTGGAAATACGTCATTGATTGTTAAAAGCCTAAAAGTTAAAGTTTTTGATGTACATTGGAGTAAATGATATACTGATGAAACAAGATAATCTGAAGCTTTATTGAAGATCATTTTTTTCCTAATGGAATTAAATTTTCTAAGATGGCCACTCCTATTTGGAAGTTTGTTGAAACAGACTAAAAACAAGGTAAACTTTTTTGATAAAGCCAAATTAAATTCATAATGAAGTTCATAATCTTTCACATAATATTTCAAACTTTTCCGACAAATATTGTAATCTTGATTTACATTCCAGTTGGTGATGGGTCTAGGAGACAAGTAAGGGTCACTAGTCCTCAGGACCTTTTGTTTTCTGACTCAGAGCACAGAGGAAAGAGTGGGAAAGCTTTGGATTCAGATAGGTAGATCTTACTTTTGGGTTCTACGCGTAAAGGGGACATTTCTTACTTCTCCCCTCAGTATCCACGAGCCCTTCTCCACCAATTGTCCTGGGGATGCTTCAGTCCTGGGATGGAACATATGCCCAGCTTCAGCTCATCAGAAAATCTCAGTGCCCTGGCCATAGTGACTCACAGTAAGTCCCCTACACATGAACGAGATCCATTCTGAGAGTGTGTTCGTAAGTCCAGTGCGTAAGTGCAACAGAGCTAGCCTAGGTACTCAACTAACACAATCGGCTATATAGTGCTGTAATAGGTTTATAATACTTTTCACAGAAAGAATACATAAAAAACAAAGAATGAAGAAAATGTTTTCAATCTTCTAGTACAATACCTTGAAAAGGACAGTAGTACAGAACAACAGGTGACCCACAGGGCCTGGCAACCAGTGAACAGGCAAGAAGAGTTACTGACTGGAGGAGGGAGAGGAGGTGGGAGACGGTAGAGCTGAAGGATCATCCATAGGGGACGGAGGGCGAGCTGCAGTGTCACTCACGCCTGACGTTGATGGCACAGGTTCTGGTTCCTTGCTGGATTCAATTCTATCTACCCTCTTGAAAAAATGATCCAGTAATGTCTGGGTAGTAGCTCTGTTTTTCTCGTCATAGGTGACGCGGTAGCACTGGATTGCATTCTGAAGGGCTGCCGCAACCTTCGTGTGCTGTTCTACGTCTGGGTCCTGTCCCTCAAAAACTCACAGTGCCTCCTCAAATAAAGAAAATCCCCTTGCCATTTCCTGCGTCGTGAATCTCTTCTTAGCAGTACCAGCTACACCACCGCTGCTGTTACGCTTGCTTCTGGACATCCTGGGCTAGAAATAAAGGTACTGTACTGCTCCACTCCATACAGTCCTGTACAGTGAAGTACACAAAAGCACAGCCCCTTGTAGAGGCTGCACGCACGTGACAGCGTCCGCCAGACACGTGAACTACCTTACGTGATTGGACGTGTGAACGCACGTTCGCATCTCTGAAAGTTCGAAACTTGAAGGTTCGTATGTAGAGGACTTACTGTAACTGGAATGCACATAGGACCTCGTGGGGCTAATCAGATGGACTCAGTATATTTGTGGCAGCTACTGGAAAATTCCTTTAATTCCTCCTACTGAATGTAGAAACAAGAAAAGACGTGAAACTGCAGCTGTGCTGGCTATCTTGTCATTACAGGGTGAGAGCCTGAAGCTGTCGGGGGCCATCGTGAACCTCCGAACGAGGATTATACAGGAAGTGGCAGAGATTTGGACAGAGTCCAAGCCCTGGTGAGATAGTTTAAGCCCTGAAGGTAGCCCAGCTCTGAGTCTTTCCACTTACCTGAGTGAATAGATTCCCTTTATGCTTCAGCCAGTTGAAGTCTGTTTTCTGTTACTTGTAATGGGAAGAATTCAAATGACAAATAGGTATATTATTACCACCTTAAGGCTCTGGTGAGCTTCAGACGGCATACGTATGTGAACTGCTTAGTTCAGTGCCTGCTAATCTTTATATCCATTTTAAGGTATTTTTATTGAACTTAAGCATCTAAGAAAAATTCCCATTTTAAAAATTCCTTCCCTCCATCCAAGTGTTTAAAATTTCAGGACAGTTTTACTACCTGCATGTTTTCTATCCTAAAGAAATGGGTCCTTCTTCTTAGCTACACAGAATATTTTTCTGCAGGCATTTGCTTAAAAACTTAGTCTTGCAATTATTACTTTGTAATTCTTGACAGAAAGCATAGCTGACATGATTGTTATTTGAAGATGTTATGAGGACCATGTTCCTCACCCGTCCTCCAGATAGAGTGTTCTGTCCGTCATCAGAATGTGACATTCTTGGATGGGAAGGGTTCAATAACTTGTATAACCCACCTTTCTCACTCCCAAAAGTATGCTGTCAGTGATTTGTAGTTACGCTTCTAGCGTTTTTGTTTGTTTCAAGATGGGCTTAAGAAATTGCCATATGTAGAGTGTGTTTGCATTCTCTGAAAACCCCGAGTACATTTTCCAAAGTACTGTCCAGTGCCCTTTATGTAAGCACTCGTGTTACCTGAAAACTGGGTTCACCTCTCGGTGGGTGTTGAGTCAAAAGACACAACCAAGCCAAAGAGCAGGAGAAGAAAGGACTTATTACAGAAAGTCTCCTGCATACGAATGAGTTCCATTCCAAGAGCTTGTTCGTTGAGTCCAATTTGTTTGTAAGTCCAGCGAAGTTAGCCTAGGTACCCAACGTTTACAGATGATGCCAGACACGTGAACTAAAGTGATTGGACCTATGAACGCACGTCTGCATCTTTGAAAGTTCGCAACTTGAAGTTTCATACGTAGGGGACTTCCTGTACTTGCAGCAAGTAAGGAGAACGCTGGGGATCTTTTCCAAAGTGGTGTCTCCCCAAACAGCAAAGTTGGGGACGTTTTAAGCTAAGGGTACTTGCATATTCATGAAGGGGCTTGAGCAGAGGAGAACTGGGGCAAAGGTTGACAGAGTCCAAGCTTTAGTTTATCAAAGTCATGCTCTTTGAGCGCCAATGTCATCATCCCATCCTGTACCTGGCGGAGGCCGTAATTTCCGCAGAACTCAGTGACTGTATCGGATCGTTACGTACACCCCTTGAGGAGGAACTCTCTTTTATGGATGAACTATCGTTTCTTTTTTTAAAAATTTAAAAATTTTTTTGCGGTACGCGGGCCTCTTACCATTACGGCCTCTCCCGTTGCGGAGCACAGGCTCCAGACGCGCAGGCTCAGCGGCCATGGCTCACGGGCCCAGCTGCTCCGTGGCATGTGGGATCCTCCCAGACCGGGGCACGAACCCGTGTCCCCCGCATCGGCAGGCGGACTCTCAACCACTGCACCACCAGGGAAGCCATGAACTATTGTTTCTTGACTACTTTTCCTTTGGCCCTCACTTCCCTTAAGATCAGCCATTAGTGAGACCTGTTCAAAGGCAAGCATTGTGGCCAGGCTTAGATCACAAAATGGCTCAGGCCAAAAGTGGCTTCTCTTATGTCTAGAAAACCATGCCTGTTCCCTTTCTCTGGGGTCCCCCTACCCTATCTACTTACACTTGCATGATTAATATATTTTAGAATTTCAAAAACATGAATTGGATGTTCTGGGAATGGTCTGAAGAGAAAGGTGTAAGGTTGGATCTTAACAAACGGCACCACGAAGCAGGAAAGCTTCAAGTGAGCTTTATTAGGGAGCGCTCCCGGGCGAGGTTCACTGGTCCGAGAGAAAGGGGCCAGAGAAGTCGCACCCCGGCGAGGGTTGGGCAAGATTTTACAGGGGAAGAAGGGAAAGGAGTGTGGTGGATCTGGGAGGGCGCAGGGTATTCCTTATTTGGTGGTCTTTTCGGGTATCCTGGGGGACCATTAGTCCCGCCCCTCGAAAGGCGGGAAGGCTGGGCTGGGTTCAAAGTCCCCAGGTCAGTTCCTGGAACTGGGTGGTCCGGAATGTCTCCAGGGCAGTTTCTGGAACTGGGTGGTCCGGAGAATTTCGGTCTGATGCAACCTGTGAATCTGATTGTGTTCCCCTGCCTCGGGCCAGTTGGCCTTACAAAAGGAACTGAGAGGAAATGAGATGCACATGGAGAGGACAAGCTGGGTCTGGCTGCTTTGCTGGGTTGCACAGCGGACACAGGTGTGCCTGGAACGAGCACGCCGTGTTCTGTTCTCCGCGTGCTGAAGAAAGAAGCCTCCTGTGTGCTGCTGTAGTTTAGCGATCCGGGCATCAACGTTGTGACAAGGAGGGTGATGGCGCCCACACATCTCGAAGGAGGGGCCGCCAAAGACAGGAAGGGCCGGCTATTTAACGGGAAACACTTATATGAGGGGGGAAATCTTATATTTTGCCTGTGTAGGAGCAATGCAGGTGCTACTGAGTCCAAGCGCGTACTGCTCCCCGCACAGCAGACCTAAATCCAGAGACAAGGTCTTGGGGCGAGGAATGGTGACTTTATTCAGAAAGCCAGCAGACTGAGAAGATGGTGGACTCGTGTCCCAAGAACCATTGTACCCAAGTTAGCATTCAGGCTTCGATTTTGCTAAAAGAGGAGGGGTTGTTGTAGACTTCTTGGTGCCAGAATCCTTTGTTCACAGGGTTCCTTTAAACCTCCGGCAAGAGAATTGTTATTTTCCGTTCTGACGCTTTTTACCTCTACATAAATGGAAAGTGTTACACCTTTAAAGGTCAAGCCTGGGAGGTAGAGCATTGAGAAAGGGCTATTATGTACCATATATATTTCAGGCTCTAGGCAACCTTCTTTTACAAAAGGTGCAGAGCCAGCGTGACCGAGCACAGGCCACTGAGCACAAGGTTTAGATTCAATATGCAGTCAGGTGTGTTCTTCTTTGCCGCACAGGGAAAGTGTCCAAAACCTAGAACTGGTAGTTGGAGTTTGTCTCCTGGTTGAGGAGTTTTTTCCCACTATTACTGCAGAGACAAATTCTTGGAGACTAGCGGTGGGAAAGTATGGCTTCTTAATACATTTGGTTCACACAGATTGAGTTTGCCCGTCGGCCAAGGCTCTGAGCTCTGCGCTGACGGGCTGGAGGCAGGGTCAGAGTGGTTCTTCCTGGTTTAACCTCCTCTACTTCCTCCTCACATATTCAACATGTTAATTTACCTGAAGAATATTCTTAGTCCTACTCGATGCACATTTCACTCCTGCCTGTCTTACCACGGTCCTTGACGCTGAATATATTATAAGCACATAATACAGAGCGTTTCTGTACGGCTTCCCGTTATTACCATCTTGCATTTGTGTGCTGTATTTGTCCCAATCAACCAACCAGTGTTGATACATTCTGATTAACTGAAGTGTATAGTTTAAGAAATCACTTCTCTTTTTGTACAGTCGTAAATGTCTTGACAGTTGCATCACATCATGTGTACACGATCACAGTATCATTCACAGAATTTCACTGCCCTAAAAATCTCTCCCTTCCTTCCCCCAGAACCTCGGGCGACCACTAATCTCTGTACTGTCTGTAGTTTTGCCTCTTCCAGAATTTCACAGAGTTGGAATCATACCGTATGTAGCCTTTTTAGACTGGCTTCTTTCACTAGCAATATGCATTGACGTTTCCTTCATGTCTTTTTATAGCTTGATAGCTCATCTCTTTTTACTGCCGAGTAATATTCCATTGTTTGGATGTACCAAGTTTGTTTACCACTCGCCTACTGAAGGACACCGTGGTAGCTTCCAGGTTTTGGCGATTGTGAGTAAAGCTGTTGTAGACATTTGTGTGCAAGTTTTTGTGTGGACCTCAGTTTTCAACTCATTTGGATTTTTGCTGGATTATATGAAGACTACGTTTAGCTTCGTAAGAACCTGCCAGATAGTCTTCCAAAGTGGACCTTTTGTTTTGTTTTTTTTTTTTTGCGGTACGCTGGCCTCTCACCGCTGCGGCCTCTCCCGTTGCGGAGCACAGGCTCCGGACGCGCAGGCTCAGTGGCCACGGCTCATGGGCCCAGTCGCTCGGTGGCACGTGGGATCCTCCCGGACCGGGGCACGAACCCACGTCCCCTGCATCAGCAGGCGGACTCTCGACCAGTGCGCCACCAGGGAAGCCCGCAACGTGTACCTTTTGAATCCCCACCAGCTCCACATGCCCATCAGTACTTGATATTGTAAGTTATTTGAATTTTAGCCATTTTGAGAGGTGTGTAGTGGCATCTCATTTTTGTTTTAATTGGCAACTCTCTTATGACAGGTGATGTTGAGCATCTTTTAGTATTCCTATTTGCTATCTGTACATTTGCCTTGGTGAGGTGTCTGTTCAGATTTTTTGTCCATTAAAAAAAATAGGTTACCTTCTTATTGTTGAGTGGTAAAAGTTCTTTGTATATTTTGAATATAAGTCCATAATTAGATATGTGTTTTGCAAAGATTTCCCCCCAGTCTGTGTCTTGTCTTTTTCATTCCCTTAACAGTGCCTTTGACAGAGCAGAGTTTTAAATTTTAATGAAGTCCATCTTTTAAAACTTTTTCCTTTCATGGATTGTGCTTTTGGTGGTGTTATTAAGAAGTCATTGCCAAAGCCAAGCTCACCTAGATTTTCTCACAGGTTATCATCTACAAATTTTCTACTTTTGCATTTTACATATAGGTGTATTATCCATTTGGAGTTAATTTTTGTGAAAGATATAAGGTCTGTGTCTAGATTCCCTTTTTTTTTTTTTTTTTTTTTTTGGG
>NW_020172629.1:3475902-3520008 GCF_003031525.2 Neophocaena asiaeorientalis asiaeorientalis | reverse complement strand
ATTTTATTTTCTATTTTTATGTCTCCTTTACCAGACTTTAAGAAACTTGATTTTAGGAATTTTCTTTTTTTTTTTTTTTTTTTTTCTGGGCTCTCTATTCTGTCCCATGTATCTGTCCATTCTTTCACCAGTGCCACATTGTCTTGGTTACCGTAGCTTTATAATACGTCTTTTAAGTTGGGAGGGGGTAGTGCTTGAACTTTGTTCTCCTTTTTTAGTACCGTGTGGGCTATTCTGGGTCTTGTGCCTTCTCAAATGAACTGTAGAATCAGTTTGTTGGTTGCCACAAAATAATTTGCTGGGATTTTGATTGTGTTGTATCCATAGATCAAATTGGGGAAGAATTGATATTTTAAACGTACTGTCTTCCTCTCCATGGACATGGAATATCTCTCCATTTGTTTAGATCTTTGATTTCTTTCATCAGAGTCTTGTAATTTTCCATACATAGGTCTTATACATATTTTATTAGATCTATACTTAAGTATATCATTTTTATTGGAGCTAATGTAAATGGTTTTCTGTTTTTAATTTCAAATTCCACTGGTTCATTGCTGGTATACAGAATAGTGATTGACTTTTGTGTATTAACCTTGTATCCTGCAACCTTGCTATAATTGCTTATAAGTTCCAGGACTTTTCTTTTTCTTTTTGCTAGTTCTTTGGGATTTTCTATATAGACAATGATGTCTTCTGAGAACAAATATAGTTTTAGTTCTTCCTTCCCAGTCTGTATACTTTTATTATTTACTTTTATTGTCTTTTTGCATTAGATAGGACTTTCAGTGTGATGTTGAACAGGTGTGGAATGAGGAGACATTCTTGCTTTTCTTCCCCATCAGACAGGTAAAGCATCTAATTTCTCACAATTAAGTCTGATGTTAGCTGTAGGTTTTACACAGATGTTCTTTATCAAGTTGAGGAAGTTCTCCTCTATCCCTAGTTCACCAAGAGTTTTTATAATGAATCGGTGTTGAATTTTGTCATGTGCTTTATCTGCATCTATTGATGGGATCATATGTTTTTTTTCTTTTGATGCCTGTTGAGGTGATGGATTACATTAATTGATTTTTAAATGTTAAACCAGCCTTGCCTACCTGGAATAACGTTCACTTGGTCATGTGTGTAATTCTTTTCCTACATTCTTGGATTCTATTGGCTAATAATTTGTTGAGGAACTGGCCTCTGTTTTCAGCAGGGATAGTGGTTTGTAGTCTTCCTTTCTTCTCACGTCTTTACCTAGTTTGGGTATCAGGGTAATGCTTCTGTTTTTCTGGATGAGATTGTTGAGAATTTGTCTGAGTTCTTAAAAGTCTGGTAGTGAAACACTCTGGACCTGCTGCTTAACTGCTTTGGCAGGTTATTGGTTGTTAATGTACTGTCTTGAATATAGGCCTATTCAGATGATCTATTTCTCTTTTTATGAGTTCTGTTACATTGTATCTTTTGAGGAATTGGTCCATTTGATTTAAGTTATCAAATTTGTGGGTGTAGAGTTGTTCAGAATATTCCTTTACTATTTTTTATGTCCAGTGGGTCGTTAGTGATCCATTGATAATTCCACTTAAATTTCTGATTAGCAATTTCTGTCTTCTCTCTTCTTTTCTTGGTTAGAGGTTTATAAATTTTATTGCTCTTTTTAAAGTACCAGCTTTGGTTTTGTTGATTTTTCTCTATTGTTTTCGTGTTTTCAATTTCATTGATTTCTGCTCTAATTTTTTTAAAAATAAATTTATTTATGGCTGCGTTGGGTCTTCGTTGCTGCACGCAGGCTTTCTCCAGTAGTGGCGAGCGGGGGCCGCTCCTCGTTGCGGTGCGCAGGCTTCTCATTGCGGTGGCTTCTCTTGCTGCGGAGCACGGGCTTTCGGTGCTCGGGCATCAGTAGTTGTGGCACGTGGGCTTAGTTGCTCCGTGGCATGTGGGATCTTCCTGGGCAAGGGCTCGAACCCGTGTCCCCTGCACTAGCAGGTGGATTCTTAACCACTGTGCCACCAGGGAAGGCCCTCTGCTCTAATTTTTATTATTTCTTTTCTTCTGTTTGCTTTATGTTTCTATTGCTCTTCTTCCTCTAGTTTCCTAATGCAGAAGCTGAGATGATTGGTTTAGAATTTTCTTATTTTCTAACATATGCAGTCAATGCTATAAATTCTTCTTTAAGCACGGCTTTTGCTGCATCCCACAATTTTTGATAAATTGTATTTTCATATTCATGTAGTTTAAAATATTAAAAAAAATCTCTTGAGACTTTTTTCTTTGATTCATGTCTTATGTAGAAGTGTGTATTTTATTCCTCAAATATTTTGGCATTTTCCAGCTATGTTTCAGTTATTGGTATCTAGTTTCATTCCAGAATGTTGTCTATCTTGATGAATATTCCATGTGAACTTGAGAATGGACGCTGTGCTCTTGTTGAATGAAGTATTCTTTAAATGTCAGTTAAATTCAGTCGATCGATGACACTGATCAGCTCAACCATGTCCTTAATGATCTTCTGCTGGCTGGATCTGTCAGTTACCGATGGCAGGCTGTTGAAGTTTCCACCTGTAATAGTGGATTTGCCTCCTTCTTCTTGCAGATATGTAAGTTTTTACCTCACATATTTTGACACTGTTGTTAGGTACCTATGCATTAAAGATAGTTATGTCTCCATGTAGAATTGACCCCTTTTATCATTATGTAATGCCTGTCTTTATCTTTGATAATTATCCTTGTTCTTACGTCGGATTTGTCTGAAATTAGTACGGCCTCTCCAGCTTTCTTTTGATTAGTGCTAGTATGGTGTATCTTTCTCCATCCCTTTACTGTTAATCTAGCATTGTCTTTATTATATAAAGTGCGTTTCTTTTAAACAACATGTAGTTGACTCTTGCTTTCTAATCCACTTTGTGAGTCTCTGTGTTTTAATTAACGTATTTAGACCATTCACATATAAAGTGATTCTTATATAGTTGGATTAATATTTAGCATGTGTTTTCTATTTTTTGCACTTGTTCTTTATTTCTTTTTTATCTTTTCCTCTTTTTCTGCCTTCTGTGATTTTATTTGAACATTTCATGTTGTTTCATTTTCTCTCCTTTCTCAGTATATCAATTATGCTGCTTTTAAAAATTATTTTAGTGGTTGCCTTAAAGTTTACCATATACATTTGCAACTAATATAAATCCGATTTCAAATAACACTATACTGCTTCACGGATAGGAGTAGACCCACCCCCTCTCCCATCCCTATAACACTGCTGTCATCCATTTCACATATCTATAAGCTATAAATCACCCAATATATTGCTCTTTGTTGATTATATTGAATGAACAGTAAATCTATCAGATCAGTTAAGAACATGAAAGATTTTGTTTTGCTTTCATCTATTCCTTCTCTAACAATCTTTTTTTCTTTAAGTATATTTGAATTTCTGATCTATATCATTTTCTTTCTTTCTGAGGAAATTCTTTCAACATTTCTTGCAGGGCAAATCTACTGGTAGCAAATTCCTTCAGTTCTTTTTTTTTTGTCTGTAAAGGTCTTTATTTCTTCATCATTTAAAAAACTACTTAGGTGAAATTCACATAGAATAAATTAATCACTTTATTTTATTTGTTTTTGGCTGTGTTGGGTCTTCGTTGCTGCACGTGGGCTTTCTCTAGTTGCGGCGAGTGGGGGCTACTCTTCGTTGTGGTGTGTGGGCTTCTCATTGTGTTGGCTTCTCGTTGTGGAGCACGGGCTCTAGGCGCACGGGCTTCAGTAGCTGTGGTGCACGGTCTTAGTTGCTCCGCGGCATATGGTATCTTTCTGGACCAGGGATCGAACCCGTGTTCCTGCATTGGCAGGCGGATTCTTAACCACTGCACAACCAGGGAAGTCCCATATTAACGACTTTAAAGTGAACAATTCAGTGGCATTTAATATCTTCAAAATGTTGTGCAACAACCACCTCCATCTAGTTCCAAAACACTCCTGTAACTCCACGGTGAGAATGAACTCCCATGCCCGTTCCCTCCTCCTCCAGCCCCTGGCGATCACCAGTCTGCATTCTAACTCTGTCCTGGGTATTTCATATACATAGAATCATGCATTGTGTGACTTTTTATGCCTGATCTCTTTCACTTGTCATAATGTTTTCGAGGTTCATCCATGTTGTAGTATGTATCAGTACTTTATTCCTTTTTATGGCTCAATAATATTCTACTTTGTACACGCCACAATTTGTGCATCCATTCATCTGTTGTTAAGACGTTTGGGCTGTTCCCACATTTTGGCTAATGTCACTGACACTATAGTGAACATGCATGTAAATGCATTTGTTCAACTATGTGTTTTCAATTCTTTTGTGTATATACTAGGAGTGAAACTGATGTCATACGGTAAGTCTATGTGATTGCCAAACTGTTTTATATAGCAGCTGCGCCATTTTACTTCCTATCAGCAACATACAAAGGGTCCAGTTTCTCCACATTATCTCCAACACTTGCTGTTTTTGACGTAAAAAAACTATAGCCATCCTAGTTGTTGTAAGGTGGTGGCTCGCTGTGTTTTTGATTTGCATTTCCGTAAGGACTAATGACACTGAGCATCTTTTCATGTGCTTGGTGGCCATTTGTGTATCATCTTTGGAGAAATGTCTATTCAAGTCATTTGCTCATTTTTAATTGTCTTGTCTATTTGTTGTTGAGTTTTAGGAGTTCTTTATATATTCTGGAAATGAAACTTTTATCACATGTGATATAATGGCAAATATTTTCTCCCATTTTCACTCCCTTGATAGTCTCCTTTGATACTCAGAATTTTAAATTTTGATGGCGCCCAAGTTATCTATGTTTTTCTTTGGTTGCTTGTGTTCTTGGTGTCATACCCAAGAAATCATCACCAAATCCAATATCATGAAGAT
This sequence comes from Neophocaena asiaeorientalis asiaeorientalis, assembly GCF_003031525.2. NCBI lineage: Eukaryota > Metazoa > Chordata > Mammalia > Artiodactyla > Phocoenidae > Neophocaena > Neophocaena asiaeorientalis. Next base: position 3,515,126 of record NW_020172629.1, on the reverse strand, counting down.
TGTCCCCTATGTTTTCTTCTAAGAATTTTATAGTTTTAGCTCTTACATTTAGTTCTTTGATCTATTTTGACTTAATATTTGTCTATGGTGTAAGGCAAGGGCACAACTTCGTTCTTTTACGTGTGGATATCTATTTTTCCCAGCACCATTTCTTGGGAAGACACCATCCTTTCCCTATTGAATGGTCTTGGCATCTTGGTCAAAAATCAATTAACCATAGATGTGAAAGTTTATTTCTGGGGTCTCAATTCTATTCCATTGGTCTATGTGTCTGTCCTTATGCTGCTGCCATATTGTTTTGATTACTGTACTTTATAGTAAGTTTTGAAATTGGGAAGTATGAGACTACAACTTTGCTCTTCTTTTTCAAGATTGTTTTAGGTATTCCGGGTCCCTTGATTGAAATTCCATATGAATTTTAGAATTTATTTTTTCATTTCTTCAAAAACACCATTGGGATTTTGATAGGGGATTCATTGCAATGAATCTGTGTACTGCTTTGGGTAACACTGTCATTTTAACAGTATTAAACCTTCCAATCCAAGAACACAAAATGATTTCCATTTACTAAGGTCTTTAATTGCTTTCAGCAACATTTTGTAGTTTTCAGTGTAAAAGTCTTACACCTTCTTGGATAAATTTATCCCTAAATACTTTATTCTTTTTGATGCTGTTGTAAATGGAATAGTTTTCTTAATTTCCTTTCCAGATTGTTCATTGCCAGTGTCTTTTTCACTTTGGAAGGATAATTTCACCAGATACAGAATTCTAGGTGAGTGGGTTGTTTTTTATTTCAACACTTTAAGTATTTTACTCCATTCTCTTCTTGCTTGTGTGATTTCTGAGGAGAAGTCTGATGCAAACCTTATCCTTTATAGGTAGGGTGTTTTTCTTCTCTGACTTCTTTCAAGATTTTCTCTTTTTCTTTGGTTTTCTGTAGTTTGTATATGATATGCCCAGGTGTACACTTTTTGGTATTTATCTTGCATGATGTTCTCTGAGCCTCCTGAATCTGTGGTTTGCTGTCTGTTATTAATTTTGGAAATTCTTATCCATTATTATTTCAAATATTTCTTCTGCTCCTCTCTTTCCTTCTCCTCTGGTATTCTCATTACATGGATGTTAAATCTTCAGTAATTGTCCCACAATTCTTGGATATTCTCTTTGTTTCTTTTCTTTTCTTTTCTTTCATTCTTTTTTCTCTTTGCACTTCAATTTGAGAAGTGTTTATGGCCAAATCTTCAAGCTCACTGAGTCTTTCCTTAGTTATATGCAGTTCACTGATGAGCCCTCAAAGGCACTCATTTCTGTACAGCGTTTTTGATTTCTAGCATTTCTTTTTGAATCTTTCTTGGAGTTTCCATCTCTGCTTACATTACCCATCTGTTCCTGCATGTCGTTCACTTTTTCTGTTGGTGCTATTATTATATTAATCATAGTTAAAAAAATCCCCATTTGATAATTTCAAATCTCTGCCATATTGGAGTCTGGTTCTCATGCTTGCTTTGTTTCTTCAGACAGCAGTTTTTTAATGCCTTTTGTATGTCTCATTATTTTTGATGAAAGCCAGGCATATGTATTGGGTAATGGGAACTGAGGTAAACAGGCCTTTAGTGTAAAGTTTTATGTTTATCTGGCGAGGAGTTGTGCTGTGTTTAATCTTTGCTGCAGCTGGAGGTATCAAAGCTTCCATTTCCCCTGATGTCTTTGTTTTTCTCTCCTCTACTGCCTTTGGATTTCCCCTGAAACTCTCTCTTAGGTAGATGCTGTGTTTCAGCTCTTAGTTATAACCACTCTGATTCTCCTGGAGCCCTGCTGATGTGTAGCAAGGTATTGGGGAGGAGAAGCATTCTATAATCTTACAATTAAATGGGCTGGCGTCCTTGGGCTGTGACCTTTAGAAGAGTCCCTCAGCCTTCTCCCCATCCCCTCATGTGAGACAGGAAGACCAGCAGGGCCTCGATTCACCCAGTTGTCCTCTCCCCAGGTCACACTGGCTCCAACAAGAAAGTTTCTCCTGAGGGCTGGTTCTTGGGCAAAGAAGGGAAAGCTCTGAGTATATTTCAAAATACCTCCTCCCTTGCCTGTCCCCTCCCACTGCCACAGACACCGGAGGTCTTCCTGCAAGATTCACCACGAGAACACGCTCAGGCTCCTGTAGGTAAAACGCACGGAAGACCCGCCCCCAGTGGTTTTTAAATCTTAAGCTGTTCCACACCCAGGCTCCAGAGATTCTCCGTTACCCGTTACCCTCGAAGTGAGCCGTCAGCTGCTGCTGGAGCAGGGGCTTCCCAGCCAGCGAGCCGGGAGTCTCTGCACTCACTTCTCTCTGGTTTTCTGGTGATGGTTGGCCCTCTGACCTCAATCTTCTGGTCATTCTAAGAAAAGTTGTTGATTGTTTTTTCTTGTTGTGAGGATGGGAGTGATGGCTGCAAGCTATTTATACATCAAAGTAAAAAGCAGAATTTGTGAATCTAGATAAGTTTTTTTTTCTGTAACTGTCGTCTTGTTGTGTTACTTCCTTTCATTCCCTTTCATTGCATATTTTTTCTTTCTTTCTCATTATCAGTCCTTTTAGTTTTTCAAACTTTTATTTTATATGATCCTAGAATTTTTTTTACTTATTCCTTTAGCTGTCCAGTACCTACTTTTTATTTGGTGTATATATTATTTCTAAACTTTTCCCAGATTTTTTTTACTTTCATAAGTTGTTGGTAAGTTACTGAATGCATAGATTTGGATCTTTATATGTTTATTTTCAAGTGTTGGGTTTTAAAAAGAAAACCTTTACTGTTTTTGTAAAATCATAGAGGCTTGTTATAAAATTTCTACAGTATATAACTGTACAAAGAAGAAAGTAAACGTATACACACACATATAAACATATTCGGACATACTTAAAATCCCACCACCAAGGAGTAATTATCATGAACATTTGGTGAACATCATTTAGCCATATTTCCAATGCATATATACAGAGAGACAGATTACAAAAGCAAATTTGAGATAAAGAGAATCCCACTATACATGCTTTTTTAAAAATATAAAGTATTGAGGTTATTTTTCGATAAAATATTTTACTACAATATTTTTGTTTCTAAAAGATCTTTCTAAAATATATGAAAACAGTGAAATAGTGCTATCCAGTTTCATGATCAAATTTATCTATGGAAACATTTATAAAATTCGCTCTCTGGAAATATCCCTTCTACCTTCTACTATCAGCTATGCCTCAGCTTCTTTGTCCGTCTCTCACAGACAGAGGACACTCTGAACTTTTAAGAATATGAGACAAAGAAGTCGCGAAGCTAAAATTACAAATCTTGTGAAAGAATCAAGACTTAATGTTGTTGATGAAAATGACATGGTAGCCTCACAGGTAAAGCTATCACTGATTGAAGATCTGGTAGATTTAGAGCAGGTAGTGATTTTAGAGGAGAAAAGGACGAGGATGATGGCCAGGAAGGAGCTTCAAAAGAGAAAGGTTTAGAGGTTGAAGGATTAAGAGAAGCTCTTGGGAACACATTGAAGAATGTCTTGAATCATCTGCGACAAGAGACTCTGCTTTAAAAGGCGAAGTTGAAGTGAAGGGATGTCACAGTGCAGTCTTTAGGTCTGGCACTATTTATTCATATTATGACCCATCCATTTGGCTTCTGGTTATACATCTGTCACAGCTTGTAATGATGTCTACAGTTCTCTACTCCCTTCATGTTGTGGAAATAAAGAAAGACCGGCCAAGAACACACAGGCTGTTGATTCAGGGCTTGCTATCGCAAGGGAGTCGGCCACCAGCACTTGTTTTCAGCAGAGCCTTGAAGGCAGGAAGGGGAGTGGGGGGGCTGTACAGTGAAAAGGGGGAAGGCTCAGGTGTGCCCTGCTGGAGCCTGTCAGCACAGGGAAGCTGGCGGTGGGCTAAACAGAAGTGGGACATCTTATACGACTGGTTGGTGGCAACTTAGCTCTTCTGCTTTGCCCTGAGTTGACAGTAGGGGTAAAACACACGGAAGCTGGCATGGACCAGTCCTGACTGCCTGGCCGATGGCTGCAGGAGGCTGTGGTCTGACTTCTCACATGAACAGCCAGAGAGAGCTATCATTCAAATGGCATTGGCAGGCCATCGGCAGACCTGGGCTAGCTGGGGCAGCTGGGGTCACTCAGCCGTGCCCCACAAGCTTTGCATTTCCAGGTTGGCTGGCCTAGGCGTGTTCTTCACGATGACGGCAAAGTGCAAGGGGGCCACTCTGGCCTTTGTTGGCACGCGTGTTACTATGCTGACAGTCAACGCAAGTCACAGGGCGAGGCCCAAATCAGAGGGGCGGCACCGCAAAGGACCGGAGGGCGTCTGGGTACAGGAAGAAGGGGCAGGTCCAGCTGGTGTGCGAACTCTTGGCCTGTGACTTTGTGTTTGTTCACCCCTCGCACCTGGGCGTGGCCACATCGCGTGCTTTGTCTGGACAAGTGAAGTTGTCGGGTATGAGAAGACAACTTCATTGACATATGAAACATATCTTTGCTACTTTTTAAGTGAGATCTTAGCTCACAGGTCCAGAATTTAACTCATCCAGACACTGTTTAAAATGAGGCCATTAAACTACTTTTATGCAGTTGCCTATGTATTTTTTTCACAGCTCAAAGGTAAGTTGGAAGTAAATGTGTGAAAATTTTGTGTCATACGTGTCATTCATATGGTATTTATTTTCACTGTTACTGAAATCCTCTAGAAGTTTCCATATGAAGTATCCATTCTTTTTTTTTTTTTTAATTGCACTCAATTTCTCAGCTCTGAGACTTTAGGTAGCAACAGTCTTTTATATAGGTTGTACTTTTCAGTCATATTAAATCCTATTATAATAACTGTCACTGTCTCTTTATTACCCTTAAAATGATTCATAAAGAAAGTGAGTTTGGAGTATATTTAAGTACAGCAGGTGTGTGAATTTTGTAAGAAATCATCACGTTTTGTGTACACAGCAACGCGTGAAGTTGAATACTGAAAGGCTCCAGCTGCCTCAGTTGTGACGGTGTCGAATAGGAAATAAACACTGGAACAAATGTCACGTTAGGAACTTTTACGAAGCTTAAACTCCTTTAACAGAAAAAGAGGTAGTTTTATGTAAGTAGGAACACAAAAAGAAACTGCTAAATGAAAGATAATGCATGAAATATTAGTCCTCTTTTTCTAAAGCTGTTCTATTATGTTATACTCCTCTCAGTGGCTTGGTTTGGGAGTATTTTCATGTATATTTTAATTGAAGTTTGTTTCTGTGTTATTCTCGGCATAACTACTTTATGTGGCCACATCTTTAAATATATGTTTGATTTGTTTATTCATTAAACTAATATTTATTAAACGTCTATTCTATGAAAGTATGATGCCAAGAACTCTAGAGACATTACAGTTAGGTCAGTTCAGAGCCCTCCCTGCCCTCAAGGAGACTTTAGTTTCGAAGGAGGAGAAGAACGAGTGTGTGAAGAACTGAAGTTAAGGTAAAAAGGGCTTCCCTCCGCTCGTGGAGAAGCGTGGGTAAGCTGGGGGTGGGGTGGGGGGAGAGACGGCCCTCTGGCTTTGGGGTGACAGGCTGGAATCAGAGAAGCCTTGCGGGAGAAGGTGGACCATGAGAGCCCAAGAGATCTGGGCACGAGGCGCAGAGCAAGCGTCCTGGAAGGAGTCACACAGGTGAGCAGGTGGGGAAGCTGTGTTCGGGGCCAGGTGACAGCAGGTTTGGCTGCGGAAGGAGGGGAGAGGGGACAGGTTTGCAGTGAGCCGGTGGGAAGTGGGAAGGACCAGAGGTGCTGAGTGAGGGCAGGACCCGTCGGGACTGTGCTGTGAGGAGCCTGACCTGTATGCAAGAGGAAAGAGATATGGGAACATACGTATATGTATAACTGATGATAACTTTGTTATAAAGCAGAAACTAACACACCATTGCAAAGCAATTATACTCCAATAAAGATGTTAAAAAAATAGTTTCAGTGTGGCAAAGAAGAAAGCTTTAGGTTCCTAACTGAGACTTTTTTTTTCCTGCAGGAATTTCCATAATAACTTAAAAAAAAGATGTCGACAGCCATGAAACTAAGCATCACTAAGGCCTTCCAGTGAGCGCACGTAGCCTTTGCTGGAGAGTAAAGAGTGAAGACGGAGCTTTTGCTGTCACTTCTGGTGTTGCCATAGCTCAGTGCTTCTTGCACATTTTGTCACCTCTGATCTCACAGAGGAAGGCCCACGGCCTTCATTCAGCAGTCTGCAATTTCCCTATTTTTGTTCTGTGACTATCAGTTGTTGCCCAAATTGCATTACCTAATTTTTCTGGGTCGTTATGGGGGGGAAGGGATTAGTCAGATTTTGAAATGTTAGCTCAGTTTTGAATTGACTGATTTTCAGGTTCTGGCAGGACATCTGAATCCAAAAATATACTAAAAAAATGAAAACCAGCAGTCTCATGGAATTGAACATAGTTTGCTTGTTCTTCTTCTTTGCGGTGTTCCCAGCACACAGCTCTGCGGCCCACCCCCATAGGAGACTCCCAGCGAACGTTTGTGGAATTCATCCTTTTCTGTGTTGGAATACCCATATGGTTTAAACCCTCCAACCCGCCGTTAGGGATAAAAAAGGAGGACTTTTTTTCTTTGATTCCGGAAGGGTTTTGAATTAGAAGGTCAGTGTGTCGGTTCTTAAACCATTATAGTCACTATGTTTATTAGGATAAACTGTTCTTAACACAGTACAATAAAGCTTGGGGTTTTAGAAGTAAAAAGACAGGTTCAAATCCAGGCTCTGTCACTTACTAGGTGTGTGTGTGTGATCTTGGGCAAGATCTAGCCAAGCTGCCCAAGATCTTCTTTGTGCCTTAGTTTCCTCACCTGGAAAATGGGAGTAATAATATCTGCCTCCGGGGATTTTTGGAGGATTAAGTTAGGTAGTATACGTAAATTAAATTAGGTGATTTTGTAGGATTAAGTGAGGAAATATATGTAAAGCACTTACCTGGTGCCTAGTAGGTAGCATGTGCTTGGAAATGGTTGGCGTTTTTGCTATTAGTAGTGGTTACAGGTGATGTAATGTACAACCAGGCGAAGCTGGTGTTTTTGTCCCGGTGAATTTGATGGCCGGTCCTTATCAAAGCGTCCCTTGTGGTAAAAGTCCATGCGGGAGAGAGCCAGGCTGTGTAGTGTTGCCAATGTATGGAAGTCTTGCTTCTATACCGTCTGGTTGGGTACAGATACACTACAAATTATTTTTCAACTATGAAAATAGAGGCAAATTAACTTGTTTTATTTGAACTTATGCTACTTAGTTTAAACTTTACAACTGGGTTTCAGACAACAGCAGATTGAAATCACCAGTTCTCTGAACAATGGAAATTTCAGTGCTTGTAGTATGTGAGTTTTATTTATGTCTTTTCCTTATTCTTTAAAGCTCTTCGCGCTTTGAGAATGTAGTAGAGTTCTATCATTTCGGACCTCAGAATTAGCATTGAAAACATGGGATTCTTTACCTGGATTGATGAAAGTAATTTATTGTTTGCTGGGTCAAACACAGCATGCTATTTGTCACACTGTGGTTTGTGTATCTTTCTAGAAGCTTTCAACTTTGATCTGAGTCAAAGTACACTCAGTAGCACAGATGACAGTTAAAAAAACCCCAGTGATGTGCATTGTCACTCATAGAAACTCTAAATCAACAAGTACAGAGACGCAGAGTGAAAAACCCAAGTCCTTTAAAGAGGCTTGTACGTTCTTGTGAGAGAGCAGACCTGGGTCTTTCTCGGGAGAGACAAAGGTGTGGGACAGTTTATTAGTTCAAGGCTGAGCTCCCTGGGTGCCATCTGAAGGCGCCTCTTCAAGGACAGATCTGGCCCTTGCCGGTATTTTAGGTAAACACTCACATTTAAAAGACCTTGCACCGCAGGGCTCCCCGCACATAAAAGCGGCTTTCTTAAACTGTCATCAGAGCGGATTTTAGAACGTGCTTTTAATACTTACAAGGTTGATGTTTGCCTTTTAAAAATGCTATTTGAGATAGCTTTTTATTTAACTTTCCCCTCGGCGTGGCTTTTACCTGATTGGCGGCAGCATTAAGGAAACTCGCCTTGTTGTGAGACTAGACAAAGATTTAGGGAAATGTTGCGCATGTGACCTTTTGAAAGTCAAGGCTTTAAAAAAAAAATCCTTGTTCAAACACCATAAAAACTGGATGGAAAACAAAGGCATATAATCTTCATCTGAACATTTGGTTTCAGATTCTTTTTATTGAGCTTGGGTTGATTATACTGGGAGGTAAATTAATTGTTTTCCGGGATGCTCTGTACTTCCATTTCCTCTCTGGTTTTAACGAGCAATGGCTCAGATCAATAAAAAGGTAAAAGAAAGAGGTTTGGGATGTAGGACATTTGGATGCACTTAACCCTCTCTCTGCTACATTATGATCCTCTCAAAAGAAGTTTAGCTCTGCTGCTCAATCTGTGTCTCTAGACTTAATGATTGGTAGGAAATTCAAGCTTGCATATTACAAATATTATTAATAGCTGCAAAATAATACATGGTATGGGGTTACCAGAATTTATCCAGGCATACCTTTATTTATCTGCACCCCTTTGTTTCCTGTTTGAAGCAATACATTTCCTTTACATTTATATTTCTAAATACCTAGAATATTTTTAAAGTCAAGTATACTGAGGTTAGAAATTCACACCCCTTTTTGACTGTACAGTGCCACGCGTTTTGACAAACACAAACAATCACGTAACCACCACCAAAATCAAGATGGACAACATACCTACCATCACAAAATGTTTCCTTCCATCCATTTGTAATCAATCCCTTCCCTTTGTCCCCAGCCCCTGGCAGCCACTCATCTACTTTCTGTCCCCCCAGTTTTGCCTACTCCGGAACGTCATACACATGAAATCACGCCGTATGTGACCTTTTGAGTCTGGCTTTCCCCCTTAGCATAATGCAGTTGAGATTCATTCGTGTTGTGACATGCATCCAAAGTTCCTTTTTATTGCTAGACATGTACCGATTTGTGAGTGTGTCTCACTTTGTTAATCCATTCACAGGTTAATGGGCATTTGGGTTGATTTCAGTTTTCGGCAACTATGGATAAAGCCACTATAGACATTCATATACTGGTTTTTGTGTGATCGTATGTTTTCATTTTTCTTGGGTAGATATCTAGGAGTGGGGGGTGCCATGTAAGTGTGTTTAGCTTCACACGACGCCGTCAGCGTGTTGCTTCGCGTCCTCTTCAGCTCGGGCTGTTGTCAGTTTCCCCTCCTCCTAGTAGCCACCCCCATGATGCAGGTGGTGCCATTTCATCGTGGTTTGAATTTCCCCAAATGGAGAATGGTGTTGAGAATCTTTTCGGGTGCTTATTTTCCATCTGCCTATTCTCTTTGGTGAAGTGTCTGTTCTTTCGCGCATTAAAGAAAAGGGTTGCCACAGGGAGATCAGTTCCGAGCTTTGTGACCACCTAGAGGGGTGGGATAGGGAGGGTGGGAGGGAGACGCAAGAGGGAGGGGATATGGGGATATAGGTATACGTATAGCTGATTCACTTTGTTACACAGCAGAAACTAACAGCATTGTGAAGCAATTATACTCCAATAAAGATGTTGAAAAAAAAAAAGGGTTGCTTGAATTCATTGTATTTTCTGGATACCAGTCTTTTGGTGGATAAGTGATTTACAAATATTGCCCCCCAGTCTAGAGCATATCTTTTTGTTTTTTTAACAGTGCCTTTGCAGAGCAAACATTTCTAATGTTGATGAAGTCCAGTGCATCAATTTTTATTTCCATGGATTGTGCTTTTGGTGTCATATCTAAAAAATCTCTACCTAACTCCAGGTCACAAAGACTGCTCCTATGATTTCTTCTAAAATTTTTATAGATTAACATTTGAGATTTAGATCTGTGATGCATTTTGGGTTTATTTTTATATAAGCTGTGAGGTTTAGATGGTGGTGAAGTTTCTTTGTTTGTTTGTTTTTGTTTTGCATACAGATGTCCAGTTATTCCAGCAGCATTTGTTGAAAAGACTATCCATTTTCTACTAATTGCCTTTGCCTCTCTTTCAAAGATCAAATGGCTGTATTTGTGTGGGTCTGTTTTTGAACTCTCTATTCTGTTCCACTGATATGTTTCTTCTATTCCTTTGCCAATACCATACTGTCTTGATTGCTGTACCTTTGTAATAATTCTTAAAATTGGTTAGTGGAGGTCCTCCAAGTTTGCTCTTCTTTTCAGTTGTTTGGCTATTTTAGATCCTTGTCTTTCCCTATCAATTTTTGAATCAGCTTGAATGTATACACAGAAGTTCTGCTGGGATTTTTTAAAAAAATTATTTATTTATTTTTGGTTTATTTTGGCCGCATTGGGTCTTTGTTGCTGTGCGCAGGCTTTCTCTAGTTGCAGCGAGCGGGGTCTACTGTTCGACGCGGTGCACGGGCTTCTCATTGCGGTGGCTTCTCTTATTGTGGAGCACGGGCTCTAGGTGCGCAGGCTCAGTAGTTGTGGCGCATGGGCTTAGCTGCTCCGCGGCGTGTGGGATCTTCCCGGACCAGGGCTCGAACCCATGTGCCCTGCATTGGCAGGTGGATTCTTAACCACTGCGCCACCGGGGAAGCCCTGCTGGGATTTTGATTTGGAATTGCATTAAACCTGTAGGTTGATTGGAGAGTCTTCCAATCCATGAACACTGTTATGTCCACCCCCCCCCACACTTTTTTTTTTCTTTTGCGGTACGCGGGCCTCTCACTGCTGTGGCCTCTCCCGTTGCGGAGCACAGGCTCCGGATGCGCAGGCTCAGAGGCTGTGGCGCACAGGCCCAGCCACTCTGCGACATGTGGGATCTTCCCGGACCGGGGCACGAACCCGTGTCCCCTGCATCGGCAGGCGGACTCTCAACCACTGTGCCACCAGGGAAGCCCTGTCTCCCCTTTTAATTAGATATTCCTTCCTTTCTTTAAACAGGTTTTACAGTTTTCATACCTAAATGTATGATTTTTGGAACTAGTATAAATGTTACTATTTAAAAATGTTTCTAATTCTTCATTGCTTATATACAGAAACATGATTTTTGTGGGTTGACTTTGTATCCTACAAACTTGCTAAGCTCACTTAGTTTTAGAAGCTTGTTTTGTAGAATCTTTGGGATTTCTATAATCACGGCATCTGAGAACAGGGAATATTTTTGTATGCGTTTTATTTTTCTTTTTTGCCACATTGAATTGGCTAGGACCTGCAGTATGATGTTTATATAATGTTAGTTCTAGGTTTTTTTTTTTTTTGGTAGATGCCCCTTATCAGGTTAAGGGATTTCCCTTTATTCCCAGTTTTCTGAGTATTTTATCATGAGTTGATGCTGAATTTTGTTAAGTGCTTTCCCGCACCAGTTCATATGATCATGTGGTTTGTCTTCTTTTGTCTGTTTGTATGATGCATTACATCGATTGAGTTTTGAATGTTGAAGCAGCCTTGCGTTCCTGGAATAATCCCCGCCTCCCCGCCTCCCCGCCTGACAATGGAGTATTACTTTTCTTTGTATTGCTAGATTCAATCTGCTAATATTTTGTGGGGAATTTTTGCATCTATGTTCATGAGGGATATTTTTGTGTGGTTTTCTTATACTCTGTTTGCCTGGGTTTGGTATTAGATAAGGTAGAGTTTCTTTCTCTTATGTATTATATGTGAATATATGTGAAAGTTTAATAAGGTAATATTTGAACCCACACCCTAATGTAGGGACTAGAAGATCACCACTGCCTTGCAATGTACCTCTGTACGTTTTTCATTCTATCTCAGGGATTCTCTTACAGAGGAAACCCACCATTCTGAATTTGGTGTTTATCATTGCCTTGCTTTTGTTTATACAGTTTTATTCTATATGTTTCATATCCTCAACAATATGTTTACATTTCCCTCCTTATTTTTCAGCTTTATACAAATGGTCTCATACTTAATATTATCTTCTAGGACTTTTTTTCATTTAATGTTATGATTTTTAGATTCATCCACACTGTTGCCTACAGTTGTAGGTCATCTGTTTTTTTTCTTCACTGCTACTGTGTCATGTTTATACCTCAATTTGTTTATTCATTCTCCAGTCAGTGGACATTCAGTGTTTTCCTAGCTTATTTTTTTTATTAGACTTAGGGCTGCTCTAAACATTTCTACACAGGTTCCCTGGTATAGAGATACAAGAATTTTTCTAGGGGATATACCTAATAATAAAATTCCTAGGTAAGGTATGTAAGTGTCTAACTTTATTAAACAATGTCAAAATGCTTTTTATAGTGATTTCATAGTGGTTACAATAATGTATACTCCCAAGAGTGGGGTGTAAAGTTCTCTCCAATCCAGTGTCTCTAACATTTGGCATTGTTAAGCTTCTTAAATCTAGTAAGTGTAGCGTGTGACCCCATCATAGTCTTAGTTTGAATTTTCCTGATTACTTTTCACGTGATAACTTTCTATTATTTCCTCTTCTGTGAAATCCCTGGCCATGTCTTTTTCTATTTATTTAGTGTCATTTACCTTTTCCTAGTCTGTTCATATGTAGTACTTTATATATTCTGAATATAGGCCCTTTGTCAGTTAAATGTGTTGCTAATATCCCAGTTTGGGGCTTACTTTTCATTTTCTTTATATTGTTTTTTTGACAAAGAGAAGCTCTTAATTTTAATGTAGCCAATTTATCAAGCTTTCTCTTTATAGTTAGTGCTTTTTGTCTTCTGTTTAGGAGAAATTTCTCTACCCTCGGATCATATTCACCTCTACTGCCTTTGATTTACCTGGACCTGAGTTCTGTGTATGATGTAATGTAGAGATCCAGTCTGATATATATATACATATTTTTTCGCTAAAGACACTTAATTTTCCCAGGACCATTTAATAAGTAGCTATCCTTTCTTCAATGGTATACAGAACTGTCTCTGTTTTATATCAACTTTCCATATATACATGGGTTTAATTCTGTAATCTCTATTCTTTTCCATTGGTTTGTGGTCTATAGCTGTGCCACCATCTTACACACTCTAGATATGTGTGGAGTTATCTGGTACATCTGGTGGGGGGAGAACTCAGCGTGATCTTGAGTCTTTCTATGCATAAACAAAGTATCGCTCTGCATTTGTTTTGTAGTTCTTTTTAAATGCCTTTCAATAAAACTTTATAAAATGTCCCCATGCAGGTTTTACCCATCTTGTCAGACCCATGCCTTGTGATTTATAAAGGTTTTCTTGTGTGGAGTTATCTGGTACATCTGGTGGGGGGGAACTCAGCGTGATCTTGAGTCTTTCTATGCATAAACATAGTATCGCTCTGCATTTGTTTTGTAGTTCTTTTTAAATGCCTTTCAATAAAACTTTATAAAATGTCCCCATGCAGGTTTTACCCATCTGATGTCAGACCCATACCTTGTGATTTATAAAGGTTTTTTTGCTATTTGAATGGTATTAAGATTTTTTGATTTTCTTTTCTGTCACTGTCAAGAAATGATATTGATTATTGTATATGGATTGTACGGTAAGCTATTTTGATAAACTCTATTTTCAGTAATTTGAATATTCTTTGGGTCTTCTGGACGGTTGTATCATCTGTAAATAATGAAATCTGTTCCTTTCCAATTCTCATGCCTTTAATTTCTTTTTCTTTTCTTACTGTGCAAGCTATACCTCTTGTCCAACGTTGACTGTAAGAGACTGCGGTGTCACTGTTTCATCTGTGATAGTAAAAGAAATGCTTCTAATGTTTCACCACTAAAGTGAACTTTGATGCAGATTTTCGTAGATACTCCTTATCTGGACAAACATTCTCCCTCTATTCCTATTTTGTTAAGGGACTAGTGATCTGTTCCTTGAAAGTTTGATAAAAGTCACTTATAAAACCACTGGAGTATGGCATTCTTTTAGTGGGAAAAGCTGTTGATTTAATTTCATTAATCATTATAGAATGATTTAGGCTTTGCTTTATTTCTTGAGTCAGTTTGTTATATTTTTCAAGGAATTAAAAACTTTGTTCTAAATTTTCAATTTTATAGGCATAAAGTTGTTCATAACATTATCTTTATAATTCCTAAAGTGTCTCTAGTGATGTCCCTTTTTTCACTCCTGATGTTGGCTATTTGTTCATCTTCTCTAAATCCTTGCTCAGGTCAGAAACTTATCAACTTCACTAATTACTTCAAAAAGCAAATTTTGGCCTTTGATCTTTTTTTTTTTGCGGTACGCGGGCCTCTCACTGTTGTGGCCTCTCCCGTTACGGAGCACAGGCTCTGGACGCGCAGGCTCAGCGGCCATGGCTCACGGGCCCAGCCGCTCCGCGGCACGTGGGATCTTCCCGGACCGGGGCACGAACCCGTGTCCCCTGCGTCGGCAGGTGGACTCTCAACCACTGCGCCACCAGGGAAGCCCTGATCTTCTTTATTGAATGTTTGTTTTTATCGCATTAATTTCAGCCCTTTATTATTTCTTTCTCTATGTTCTTTAGTATACATTTTTTCTTCCTTTTTGTGATGGATGGTTACCTCATTTATTTTCAGCTTTCTTCTTTTCTAACATATACATTTAAGGCTAAAGATTTTCCACTAATTACTGCTTTAGCTGAAGCCTACAAACTTGATATGTAATATTTTCTTCATGATGTTTTACTGCTACCTTTACCCCTAAGCTACTGAAACCTCTATACATGAATATTCTATGTCTTACCTACTATCAGCCTGGGATACAAGGGAATGGAGCATATGGCACTGATGCAGAGATGTTTCGTGGTTAGAAAGGAAGCTGTTAACTGTCCTGATTTTGCCTGAATGAAGGAGTAAGGTGAGGTATCGAACCCCATGGATCTGGTCGGTGTGTATAATCTTTTTGAAACGGCTGCAGAATTATCTATAAGAAGTATAATGCTAGATACAATCAATTTAACACATATTTATGAAATATTGTCTATGTCAGGCACCACTTCCTTGAGCATTTAAAATTTTAGGGTACGAGGAGGAAAATACGGAGGCAGATAATGTTAGTAAAGTGTAGTAATGATTATGATAAAGGGATATGACGTGATTTGTGAGAACCCTGCTCAGTCCGAGGACGTGTGCATTTGAGGAGGTCTGACTCAGGAAAGATTTCCCGGGGCAATGCCTGAGCTGAACTTGGAACCTTATTTGGGCCCCTGATTCAGAGCACACAGCACAGTAGGGAGGATGTTACCCCAGCCCTACAAGGCTACCATTCCACTAGGCAGCTGCTTCAGAAGAACGGAGAAGGTGGTAGGAGCGGTGAATTTCACGGACAGGAGCCGACTGCCACACGGTATTTGCCCTCAGAGGAGTTCCCTGGTCAGAAGCAGTGTTACATGGAATATCTGGTGATGAAAAGAGTATTGCCTAATTCCATGGATGGTAATTTTGGCAAAAGCATTGTGGGGACGGAAAGCGAATCTCTGTCTAGAGTACCTGTCTATTCCAGAGAGAAGACAGACCTACCTCTCCCATGATGGAAATGCTATCAGCCCGCCGTCAGGGGTCAACTGGTCTCCCTGGGGTCTGGTACCTCCCGAGGACTCAGCGATGGCCTCTGCTGCTGGCAATGTGGGACTCAGGGTGGCCGCAGCCACAGTAGCCTCTGTGAGTGGACGTCCACGCTGCTGAGCCCAAGAATAACCTCCATTCTTGGTGCTGTAGCCCCTCTGTTCAAAAGTCCATGTGACACGGCCGTGGCGACTGGGAGAGAGGCTGTCGGACGTTCACGAGGCCCATCCGGTCCTTCTCTGATGAAGCTGCTGTTTGCTAAGCCTTCCCACGAGACACAGATACACTCACACTCTGTGTCCATTGGAGAGGTCTCTCCACGTGCTTCCTCACACCTTGTTGTCACCTTTCCAAGTGTATTCCTTCCAAATCTTTGACCATCCAGCCCAATGGATAGCCACTGCTCGGGAAAGCTCTGGCCATATTTCCTTCCGGGCAGAATGAACAACGGGATGCTTTACCCGAAGTTCTGCCCGCTAGGAGGATTTCCCTTAACCACCGTCCTTCAGAGCAGCCTGTACGGGGCTGTAGGGCTCCGGCTGCCCAGTTTTGGGTGGTAGCAGCCTGTCGCACACGACCATTCACACAAGAGGCCTGAGCTTTTCATTCCTAGCTCAGGTGGAGGCCTCGGGTGTGGGACGAGACGCTGCCGCGCAGCTGCCGGGGGAGCTCAGCCACCTGCCCACGCAGCATACTTGTGTTCTCGGGATCTGCGTGGGTCTGCGCTAACGTTTGTCTCTTCATCTTGATGATGGAGAGCTGCTATACAGGCCCGATTTTATGACAACATCCAGTTCGCGACGAAGAGGAAGAAAAAGAAAGGAGAAATGGAGAAGGGTAGAATTAAGAAGCTTGAAGGTTTTTCTTTAATATACCTTAATCAGATATTCGAGGATCCTATCGATAAGTGAAAACCAACAGATGATCTTGAAAGCAAGCAATACACCATGTTTCCTGTCATCGAGTCCTGCAGATTTCACCTCAGATTTAAAAATCTCATCTATCCCTTGCCTTCCAACTTTCTCTGTCTTTACCAGGACCACTGCTGTGCAAAAAAGGTCAGTTCCTCTTTAAAGCAGTCGGACGATCTATCTAAAACGCAGACTTGGCCATGACACTCCCCACGTGAAGGATTTAATGGCTCTGCATATCATTCAGTAAATACCCACGCCGAGTGCCTGCCAGGTGCCGGTGCTGTGCGGGGCAGTGGGCTGCAGGATGCCCGGGATGATGACGGAGGTCCCTGCCATGTGCAGCTCACAGTTCAGTGCAAGGTGGGGTGGGGCCCACCCAAGAGACAGGTAAGCCGATCGCCGTGCCCAGGGCCCACGCCAGACCTGTGAAGAAGTAGCTGGTGTAAACTGGGAGGAGAAATCTCTGACATCCGGCTTCCTGACTCCAGCTTGTTTAAATCTCATCAGTGGCCTCGACGTAGAATTACAGTTACCAGAGGGGAAGGATGGGAGGAGGGATAGTTAGGGAGTTTGAGATTGGCAGTGTGTATTGGGTTGGCCAAAATGTTCGTTCTTTTTTTCCCGTAAGATGGCTCTGGTAGCGCTTCGTTGTCTTTAACGTCATTCAAAACAATTTTGTTAGATTGTATGTGACAGCTGTCATATCAGCGTGCATTTAAAAAAGACTTATCAAAATTGGGGAATTTTTGTGTAGCCATTTTAATACTGAAGATGGAAGAAAAAAAGCAACATTTTCAGCATATTACATTTTATTATTTCAAGAAAGGTAAAAACGCAACTGAAATGCAAAAAAAGATTTGTGCAGTGTTATGGAGAAGGTGCTGTGACTGATCGAACGCGTCAAAGGTGGTCTGCAAAGTATCGTGCTGGAGATTTCTCCCTGGACGATGCTCCACAGCCTGGTAGACCAGTGGAAGTTGACAGCGATCAAATCGAGACATTAATTGAGAACAATCAACGTTATACCACACGGGAGATAGCCGACATACTCAAAATATTCAAATTAAGCGCTGAAAATCATTTGTACCAGCTGGGTTATGTTCACCGCTTTGATGTTTGGGTTCCACATAAGAGAAAAAAACTCTCTTGACTGTATTTCTGCATGTGATTCTCTACTGAAATGTAACAAAAACGTTCCATTGTTAAAACAAGTTGTGACGGGTGATGCAAAGAGGATACTGTACAATAATGTGGAACAGAAGAGATGGTGGGGCAAGCGAAATGAACCACCACCAACCACACCAAGGGCCGGTCTTCGTCCAAAGGTGATGTTGTGTACGTGGTGGGACTGGAAGGGAGTCCTCTGTTATGAGCTCCTTCCAAACAATTAATTCCAGCAAGTACTGCTCCCATTAGACCAACTGAAAGCTGCACTTGATGAAAAGCATCCAGAATCAGTCAACATCTTCCATCAGGATAACACAAGATGGCATGTTTCTTTGATGACCGGGCAAAAACTGTTACAGCTTGGCTGGGAAGTTCTGATTCATCTGCCATGTTCACCAGACATTGCACCTTCAGATTTCCACTTAGAAACTTCTCTTAATGGAAAAAATTTCAATTCCCTGGAAGATTGTAAAAGGCACCTGGAACAGTTCTTTGCTCACAAAGATAAAAAGTTTTGGGAAGATGGAATTATGAAGTTGCCTGGAAAATGGCAGAAGGTAGTGGAACAAAAGGGTGAATATGTTGTTCAATCAAGTTCTTGGTGAAAATGAAAAATGTGTCTTTTATTTTTTTACTTAAAAACCAAAGGCACTTTTTGGCCAACCCAATACATGTCTATGGCTCCCAGTTAACGCTGGATGAGAACAATGACAGCAAATCACACGTGGTCTAGGTGTTGGCCACTCTTTTAAGTTCACGCTCAGCATAAAGACACACACGCCTGCACTGGCTGCCCTTCGTTGATCCCGCGCCCTGACAGCGTGATGCTGGGTGCGTGGGAGCCGCTTGTCAGGCTGCTTCAGAGGCACAATTGGCCACATACAGCACAGAGGTTACGAGCCTCGCGGACAGGCAGCGGTGGCGCCGCGGCTCTTGCGCGGCTTCTTTTTAGGCTGAGATCCAGCTGTAATGCTGTCAGAGCGAAGTCCCGTCCTTTCCTTACACCCGATTCTGGCAGGTCCTCTCTGTGAAGGTGCTGCCAGTCTTGGGTCTCTGTCCTAAAACGCCTTTGTAAGTCAGGTTTTGTTTTTCTGGGAACTTGTAATACAAACTATAAGTTACATTTGAATTCTAGGGTTAGTTAAGAGAGCTCATTTAACTAATATTGTGGCAAAGATATTGAACATTTGCAATACACCGGATAAAATACTCTGATCACGCCAGCGGCGACACCACTGAATAAACAACAGGCTCCTCTTTTCTGTGAACCTGAATCTCCGGCTCCTTCACCACCCGGCAGCCTTGGACGTGGTGGGCTGCGGCCCTGTCTCTGGACCCACCTCCGCTGCTCTGCTCCCCACCTCGCTGGGCTCCTGGGCAGCGCTGCTAACTCCGAAAAGGCTGGGCCGCTCAGGTTCTGCCTTCCCGCCTCACGCCCTCTGACCCCTGCAGGGCAGGACCCCTGGTTGGGCCTCCACTCGGTCCCACCCGGGCCTCCACGCCCACCTACCAACGTGCATCCACCTTTGCCTCCGCACCCGCTGCCGGCGCCGTGCTGTCCTGCGGGGGACGCGGGGCGAGCGCTGACCTCATGGAAGCTGAGGTCGACCCGCCCCACCCCCGCTCCTGCCCCCAGCCTTCCTGTTCGAACTTTTGGAAGAACCTTTTAAAAATGCAGTGTCATCTTGTTATGTTCGTGATTACACTCGTTGCCCTGAGAATGAAGGGCCAGGCCTGCTCTCAAGCCACCTGCCCAGGGTCCCTCCTGCTTTCTTGCGCTCTCGGATGTGGTCGTCCCAGCCCTCAGCACCTTGAACGCAGCAAAATCCTGTCGGGCAGGTCCCTGCACGCACTGTTCTCTTTCCTCCGTCAGCCTAGCCGAGCATCAGTCACATGTCGCTTCCCCGGGACAGTCCTTCATCCCTCCAGGGTGGCCGCACCCCGGAAGTGGTCGTCAGCGGCACTCGGGGGACGCCGAGTTGGAGACTCGGGTGTCGTGCGTCCGCTGGTGCCCCAGCCCCGCGCTGGTGTGCGGGTGCGCCGCGCACACCTGCACACACCTGCGCCCCACATCTGCCTGTGCTCGGCGCACGAGGAGCTCCCAGCGTTTGCTCAAAGAGTGGGTTAATCCTGGGTTACTCTGGGGCTCTAAAGACAAGGTGCAAGTGTGAGGAAGACGTTCGCTCCGAGTTCAAATGATTACCTGTGACTGCTAACGGGTAGGTTAAACGAGGGGGGATTACACCCGCGTGCGGGGCTCCTCCCGGGCCACCAGCCACAAGCCACCCGGAACCGCGGAAGAAAGAGGAACCGGCAACTTCACCGCCGCAGCCGCAGACGTGTGGGGACGTGACGTGCGTGACGTGGCGTGACGTGACGTGCGTGACGTGCGTGACGTCCGCGGGCAGAGGCGGGGCGGGGGCGTGGGCTTGGGGCCTGGACTTGGGCTGCAGTGCAAGGCGCTGTTCGTGTGTCGCCTGCCGGGTTCGCGAGGCTGCTTTCAGCCCCCTTCCTCGGTCTCCTCTTTGCTAAACGTCTCCGTCGTTCTCCGTGGCTGGTCCAAGTCCTTCGAGTGACTTTCTCCTCCGAACGTTTTCAGAAGTCACCGCATATGACCGTTCATTTAGGATGTATTGTACTTTGAAAAATAACCTTAGTTTCAGAGGTCAATATTTCGAATCGATCCTCACAGCCTTCTGCTTCCTTAAGTCCATCCGGCAGAGAAGAAGACAGTCCCTCAGGTGAGATGAATGACATCGGTGACAAACACGACAGGTGTTCTTTGGTTCTCCCCTCCCCCACCGCCCACACCGGGGGCTGGTTTGGGCTCAGGCTCTGCTTCTCCACTCGTGAGGGTGGCAGGGGCGGGGTGGCGTGGGGGACACTCTTGGGATGACATGTCATTGCAGATAATGGAGCTCAGATTATAGTCACCTACACGCACGAGTAGTTGGCCAACAGGCACCTCTGGTGGCTCCACAAAATAGTCTGACCTCAGTATCCTTCTGTCTTTGCGCTTTGCCGGAGGGATTTACATTCTCAAGGTCACGATCATTGGCTAAAACAGCGTCTGAAGCTCCAGACGTCGTAGTAAAACCTACAGAGGAAGGAAAGGAAGAAGGAAAAAGGAGACCCCTTTCCAGCTGCGTGAGGCCCCTCAGAGCTCGTCCCATCATGCACCTTCGGCCAGAATGTAGTCCCTAGTTTCCAGGGAGGGTGGAAGGTGTAGTCCTTCGTTCCTGGGAACAGAGTGCCCAGCAGAAATCAGGCTCTGTTAGCAGAGGAGATGATGGGCCGTGGGAGGGCGACCTGCTCTCCTAGCCACAGGCACCGTGATTGGACCTGCCTTTTTTGTGTCGCGGTGATCAGATCAAGGCTGCGGTTCCACAGTTGAAGGTGGCGGTGGGGAGGATGAAGGTAGAAGCAGCTGTGGCGTTTCACTGCCTTCAAGTCATCTGTTCCCAAGCAGCTTAGGAAACAAGGCATCTTCACGTCCAACCCAATTTACACGGTTGTACACTGGGGTTGGGGGCCAACGGCCAAGGACACGTGAAGTTCCACGTGGCCCAGTCACTCTTTCCCATATTCACCACCTCAGGGCCTCGTGGGGACTGATGGTGGTGGTGAGGGCCAGACTTGGTGTCCCTGGGTACCCTGCCCAAGGGTCATCACATCGTTCCCCATTGTCCCTTTATTTTCAGTAATTGAGAAAAACATCCTCTTGCTGTATGGACCAGGTAGTTCAGAGACCAGCCTTCTGCTAGTGATTTAAATCGGAGACACTAGCTCCTCCTGGTTTTTGCAAGTAATTTTGCTCAATAATTGGGTGCATAAAAAGATTGGAAACCTTGGAAAGGGTGAATTAACTTTTTAATAGGCAGGCTCCTTTTTTTGCCCATTTTGAATTGGGATTTTGTTTGTTTTTGTTGTTGTTGAGTTTTAGGGATTCTTTGTGTATTCTGGATCTCAGTCTTTCATGAGACATATGATTTGCAAGTATTTTCTCCTGTCCCGTGGGCTGCTTTCCAACCCTGCTAGTAGTCTCCTCTGACACACAGGAGTAACATGTGTTACCTTGAAGAGTTAAACAAGTAGGAGCCTTTCTTGGAAATAAAGTTCGTTTGTAAAGTAGGATTTCCTCATTGGCTGGCTTCATGATGCATTCAAAAATGAAGATCAGGCTTATAAACCCCATAACCCACAAATTAGCAATAATGATGTGTAATACTGGGGAAATATTACTCACTATGCCCTGAAAAACACCAACAAAATTTACTTCCGTCTTTAGTAATAAGGATAATGTTGGCATAGAGTTATTTTTCTTAATGTTTCCTGGTTTAATGGTGCCATTGTACTCTGGAATCTAGTTAAAATGAGTCACCCCTTCAGAGACCAAGGGAACTCGTCTTTGCTCTGCAATGTCCCTTTCACCACTTCCTGGTGGGGTCAGCTGGGGATTCACTCCAAACAGGAGTTCTGCAGAGTCATGGGACAATTTGAGGCTATAACAGAGCTTCATCTTTTAATTACAGAAATGTTAAAGAAATAGTTGCTCAGGTAACAAAGATTGGCATTTCAGCTGCTCTTTTCTGGAGCTATAAACTCAGAGACACCATTACTTAAATGTAATTTTTATTATTACAATTAAAGACTGATTTGATTTTATGAGATCATGCCTTTTTATTTTATGGAAGCTTTATAGTTAAATTCAATTCAAAAGATTACTCTGTATTTAAAGTAAAAGATCAGCAAGTACAGTATTAAAATGATACTATACTTCTTTTGCAAATCTGATACTAAAACTTCCACGCAGCTGATTACTTTGGTAGAATCAAATGTTTCCTGATATAACTACGTAATAGCTAAAGAAAAACAACTTGGTATATTCTGATGTGAAATTCCAACAACTGTTGGCTTATTCAGTATGTCAAGTCTAATTAAGTTTATTGTCAGTTTTCTACAGAACATAAAAGGTGCTTTCCTTTCAGCTGATTCTCAGAGGAAGGAATTTCTTTGGATCAAAGTGAGCTTTCGTTGGTATTTTATTGTTTGCGCCGTGCAAAGTTGTAAAAATGGCGACCAGCACTCAAAATGCCAGCTTCTGGTCTTAACGTTTCACAAAGGGAAGAAGTTTAGGGGCTGAGGGAGGCGTGTGTGTACAGCTGAGATGCACACAGACGTCACGTGGCTGCGAAGGCTAGCTTAAGACTTTGGAAGTTTCCCTGTGATTTTTGAAGGCTTTGTTTCTGATGGAGGAAAAGAATGCAAGAGTATTTGCACTAAATAGATGAAACTGCTAGTAAACATGTCCCCTTTACATTAACTGATGTGGGGACACAGAAAGTGCTTTGTTGCTGTCAGCGGGATTTGTCTTAAGTCACAGGGACAGACAGTGAAGGAAAGCCCAAAGGACTTAATTCTAAAGAAGGAGAAGCATCACAGGGACCCTGTCCCAGAGGCTGGGACAAACAAGTGAAGTGCGGACCCTCTTCAAATCCCTAAATTGGAAAATCTGTGAAACGAGTCGAGATAGAATTAGAGTCTTTCTCCCATTTACTTTGGCTAAAAGCCTGCTCTTCTTTCTCTTACTTGCGTTTCTTGGGAGGGAAACTTGGCTTTTCCAAGATCGAATTAGCATAGGAGCAAATATTACTCGGGAACGGGAGTCCTTTTCAAGGTCTGAGCACTTGTGATAAATAAGTCCTGCTTGGTGAGTGGCTAACGGCACATCCCTGCGGCCCCAGCGCCCCCAGCGCCCCGTGGCAATGGTTATAATCTCATTGTCAGCACCGTCGGACAGAGAGAGCTTGTCCAGCTCATGGACTGGGTCCAATGGGGGCCTGATGGGGGTTCTGATGGGGGCTGATGGGGGTCTGATGGGGGTCCAATGTTGGGGGGCTGATGGCACCTCTGAAAGAGGCTGTCCCTTTTTTAAAAAAATTCTATTTAATTTTTGCATTAACTTTTAACTATACATCTTTGCATTAACTTTTAACTATACATCTTTGCATTATTATTATTATTATTATTTTTTTGCGGTACGCGGGCCTCTCACTGCTGTGGCCTCTCCCGTTGCGGAGCACAGGCTCCGGACGCACAGGCTCAGCGGCCATGGCTCATGGGCCCAGCCGCTCCACGGCATGTGGGATCCTCCCGGACCGGGGCACGAACCCGCGTCCCTCGCATCAGCAGGCGGACTCCCAGCCACTGCGCCGCCAGGGAAGCCCTCTCTGCATTATTTTTTAATGGTTGCTTTAATGGTATATTCTCAGCTTTTCATAGTCCATTTACAGTTAGCCTTGCGCCACTTCATGTAAAAGGTAGAAATACTGTAACTGTATAGGTCCACGTTTCCCCATCTTTCATGCCATAATTGTTATCTGTGTTAAGTCAGTATACATTACACCCAAGACGGTGTTATAATATTTTGTTTGTTTGTCTGTTTTGACTGTGAAGCCCGTGGGATCTTAGTTCCCCGACCAGGGGTTGAATCCCAGGCCGTGGCGGGCGGTGAAAGCGCCAAGTCTTAACCACTGGACCACCGGGAAATTCCCATGTGGGCCTCGCTCATTAGGAAAAGAGAAAAGGCAAGAAAGAAAGGGCTCCGGTTCCTAGGGCACTTTGTGGGGAGTCTTTTGGTCTTGAGAAGGGGATGGAAAGCCCAAAGGAATTAATTCTAAAGAAGGAGAAGCATCACAGGACCCTGTCGCAGAGGCTGGTCAGGCTGTCTCTTCATTTGTTTTACTTCCAAAATACAAGTGTTTGGGTTTGCCCTGGCAGGCGTCAGAGATGCAAGAGAGCCGGGGTCCACACATAAGATGCGGACACTGAGTTTCTTCTCCATTCACTAGGGGTTGAGGGTGGGGACACGATCCAGTGCAGGGTCTGCTGCAGAAGACAAGTGGGTGGGACGTGCCGTGCTTCCGAGTTTCCTGGGTGCCCGGAAGTGAGGGGGCCCAGACAGGGGAGGTGCAAACACACGGGGGGACCTTTGTCCAGTAGCTTTGCTTGGGGCCCATGTATTAGTCAGCTCGTGCGCCGTAACAAAACAGCACAGTCTGGGCGGCTCAGCCACTGGAAACTTATCCTCTCACCATCTGGAGCTGGAAGCCCAAGGTCAAGGTGCCGGCAGGTTGGGTTTCTGCTGAGGCCTCTCCTGGCCTTCTTGCTGGGTCCTCACGGCCCCTTCTCTGGGTGAGTTCCTGGTATTTCTCCCTCTTATTCTATTGGATCAGGGCTCCACCCTTACAACCTCATTTAATCTTAATTGCTTCTTTAAAGGCCCCATCTTTAAATATAGTCACATGTGGGGTTAGAGCTTCAACACATGAATTTGGGGGACACTCTTAAGTTGATAACCACCCACTTTGACTATAGTGATGTGAAGATCTGAACCGTGTAGCCTAGTTATGATTGGTTTACAGTAAAAGTGGGAGACCTGCCTGCCGCAGAGGTCCTTTATTACTGAAGACTTGGGTGATGGGGCAGACACATAAGGCAGTAATGCGCGTTGGTTAGATGTGCGACAGAAATCTGACCCGGAGTCGAACTCTCAGCATTTTCACGTTTGTATGGACACAGCCCAGAAGGGGACATGCATGTGCCCCCCTGGACCCTGGATCTGCCCCAGACTGGGCTGTGGGCAGTTCCTACTTAACCACTGTTTTTTTTTTTTTTAAGATTTTCTTTGATGTGGACCATTTTTTTTTTTTTTAAATTTATTTATTTATTTTTGGCTGTGTTGGGTCTTCGTTTCTGTGTGAGGGCTTTCTCTAGTTGCGGCGAGCGGGGGCCACTCTTCATCGCGGTGCGCGGGCCTCTCACTACCTCGGCCTCTCTTGTTGCGGAGCACAGGCTCCAGACGCGCAGGCTCAGTAGTTGTGGCTCACGGGCCTAGTTGCTCCGCGGCATGTGGGATCCTCCCAGACCAGGGCTCGAACCCGTGTCCCCTGCATCGGCAGGCAGACTCTCAACCACTGCGCCACCAGGGAAGCCCCGTGATGTGGACCATTTTTAAAGTCTTTATAGAATCTGTTACAATATTGCTTCTGTATTATGTTTTGGTTTTTGGCCTCAAGGCATGTGGGATCTTAGCTTCCCGACCAGGGATCGAACCCGCACCCCCTGCATTGGAGGGCGAAGTCTTAACCACTGGACCACCAGGGAACCACTGTTTTGACCCATAGTTTCCTGTAACCTGGTTATTAATAATACCTGCTCTTCGTACCTCACAGGTTTCTCATGAAGATTGAATAAGATCATTTAGTGAAAGCCTTGGCCATTATTGGACTCAGATAACCTAGTTTGGCCCTTTGGTTCCATAGCTATTTATTGAGAGCTTATCTTCCAGTGGGTGTTGGGGATACAGAATGAAGAAGACAGACCTCGTTTGCAGGACAGGGGAAAGACAAGGAAGGGGAAGATGACGTCATACGTAGGTCATTTCGGAAAGACAGCTGTGAGCACAGGGTGCTGGCCACGTCTGCAGGAAGGCTGGGCTGAGGGTAGGGCGGACAGGGAAGAATTCTAGCTCTTCTAAGGCACCGTCTTCTAATTTAAGTAAGCTGGAAGCACAATTCCTCAGTATCCCTTTAAAAAACAGAGTCATCATTGCTACTGAGGAAATCACTCGGCGGACAGAAAATAGTTGAGATATTGGACTCAGTGTGCTCAGATACTGTATTGAGTGCCGCACATAGAAAGTCAGAAGAATCTGCAGTGCGCCTTCACATTAGTGGGTAAAGTTTTCAAGGTTAGCACTTGCATCTCTATTCACTGTCGTTAGATAGTTAGAAATAAAATTTTAATAAATTACCTGTAGCACCACAGAGATGAAATACCTAATAATAAATCTAGTGAAAGAAGTGCAAGATCTCTATACTGAAAATTATAAAACATTGCTGAAATAAATTAAGGAAGACCCTCATATATGGAGAGACTTGCTATATCCATGGATTGGAAAACACGTTTTTGTGAAAATGCCATCATTTCCAAACACATCTGTAGATTCAATGCAATTCCAATAAAAATCCTGCAATATTTTATGGAAATTGATGGGCTGATGTAAAAATTTGTATGAAAATGAAAAGGACCAAGAATAGCAAAGGCAATTTTTAAGAAGAAAAATAGTTGGAGAATGATCTATCTGTAAACATGCAAAGTTATCATAGATCAAAATGGCCCAGGAAGTTTATGAAGGTCACGGTTGTAGAACAGCGTCTCACCTCACTATTTTCCATGTCACCATCCTGCTCTTACCTTTGTTTCCTTCTGTGTTACTCAGCTAAGGCTGACGTAACAAAGTACCGTTGCTGGGGCGGCTTAAACAACAGATGTTTTCTTCTCACAGTTCCGGAGGCTGGACGTCTGAGGTTGGGGTGCCGGTGTGGTCCGGCTCTGGTGAAGGCCCTCTTTGCTTGGGCTACAGATGCCGACTTCTCGCTGTGACCTCACCAGGCTTTTCCTGGGTGAGTGTCGGGGGAGCTCTCTGGCATCTCTTCCCGTAAGGATACTAGTCCTATTGGATTGGGGTCCCACCCTCATGACCTCATCTAACCTTAATTATTTCCCTAGAGGCCCTGTCTCCAAATACAGCCACGCTGGGGGCAGGGCCTCAACATATAAATTCTGGGAGGACACAAACATTCAGTCTGTAGTACCGTCCCTCTCCTTAGGGTTTACAAGCTTAAGTTGGACACTTAGCTCATTAATTTTTAATTTTCTTTTCATCCATGCCCATAAGGCTAAATATTTGTCTTCAGGTACCACGTGAACCGTTTCCCTAAGATATCGATATGTATTACATTCACCTTCATTTGGTTCTAAATTTGTCATTTCTTTTCAAGTGACACCTGTTGGCCCAGATGTATTTCCGTCCTACCTCATTCAGCCGTGTGAGTGCAGCACTGCAGAGATTAAATGTTGGATTTAACTGTCGGGTCTTAAAAACTCTATAGCTGTACTGCCTGGGTTCAGATACCAGCTGTCTTATTTATTAGCTCTTTGACAGTGGGAAAATTACATAAGTCCTCCGTGACGGAGTTTCCTAAACTGGTCTGTGTGTGTGAATGTATGTGTATGTGTGTGTGATTTCCATCTGCCCTGGTTAGGAGCTGTCCTTCCGGACTGTTTGCGTCTGGAGGCACAATGCAGGCGCAGAGGTTCCGGCCTGAGTGTGAAGGTGATTGCTCTGCTTGGATTTCCGGCTTCCTGCAGGCATTAGCATTCACACCCTATACCTTCTTGTGCTGCTGACGCGGCCATCCTGTATCATACGGATGATCTTGTCTCTCCAAACCCTGCAGAGACGGCAAGCATCTTTGCCCTGCTCCATCCTTGGTGCCTTTGGTGGTTCTGGGTTCAGCCCCTGCTGGGTTCGAGCTCCCCACTCCAGGCTCAGGCCACGCCTCCAGTCCCTGGGGCTTTGGGGCACCAAAGTCTTGGCTGGCAACGTCCTCCTCTGCCTTCTCTTTTTACTCTTGGCCTCTGGGGTTTCCTGTTCTTTTCTGTTGCGCTCAGTTCTGTACTTTAAAAAATGTTATATTTTAAACTAATTCTCTATTCGAGACAGTGGGAGATGTCCTGTTTCCACCAGTCCTGGCCCCCAAATCCCTGCAAGTAGGCCACAGTATTCAACCTCATCAGGGCGCGATTTTTCTTTTTTTAAGTAAATGACATCCCTTCAACCAGCCTGGAGCAAATGAGTCTCGATTTAAAAAAGAATACTTCCTATGGTTCATTTAATCTGTACTTTCCCCATCATCGTCCTCCTCTGCACCCAGGTGTGACTTGCTACCTCCTTTGTGTCATTGCCAACAGGCACGTCATCTTGGTTTTTTAAATAAATTAATTTATTTACTTATTTATTTTTGGCTGCGTTGGGTCTTCGTTGCTGTGCGCGGGCTTTCTCTAGCTGCAGCGAGCGGGGGCTACTCTTCGTTGCGGTGCGCAGGCTTCTTATTGAGTGGCTTCTTTTTTCGCGGAGCACGGGCTCTAGGCGCACGGGCTCAGTAGTTGTGGCTCGCAGGCTCTAGAGCGCAGGCTCAGTAGTTGTGGCGCATGGGCTTAGTTGCTCCGCGGCATGTGGGATCTTCCCGGACCAGGGCTCGAACCTGTGTCCCCTGCACTGGTGGGCAGATTCTTTTTTAATTAATTAATTAATTAATTTAACACCTTTATTGGAGTATAATTGCTTTACAATGGTGTGTTAGTTTCTGTTTTATAACAAAGTGAATCAGTTATACATATACATATGCTCCCATATCTCTTCCTTCTTGCGTCTCCCTCCCTCCCACCCTCCCTATCCCACCCCTCTAGGTGGTCACAAAGCACCGAGCTGATCTCCCTGTGCTATGCGGCTGCTTCCCACTAGCTACCTATTTTACATTTGGTAGTGTATGTATGTCCATGGCAGGTGGATTCTTAACCACTGCGCCACCAAGGAAGTCCCAGCACGTTGTCTTATTCGAGGAGGTTGACAGCTGGAAGTTGGAGCTGGTGGCCATTTCCCCCTTGCTGGGCAGTGCAGGGTTATCCTGTCCATGGGCTTTGTCTCCTGTGACTTTTCACATGTGTAATTTGTCTACTAGTCTAATAATTCCAGTGTCCACATCCAGGGACCCTTTTCATGCCATCCGTCTGCTTTCTTTCATATGTTGATTAAAAAAAATCCATCAAGGACCAGCCAGTTTTTGTGGCATACTTAAGTTCTTAAGGTATCTCAGGGATTCTTCGGGAAGAAACGGATAACTACGTAGAATATATCTGTGAAGGTATTGAACAGTCTCAAGAAAAGTGTTATTGGGGCACCTGAAGTTATTGAAATTCTCTTCTGTTTTGTTGAATTTCATAAAATGCTTGAATTATAAAAACGAAGCAAGTATCTTGCACTTTTGGCCGACTGCCTGGAATTGTTTTAAACTGGATCTTACAAATATTCCATAAAGTCCTATGTAATGGGACTGCTTTTTCCTGGCAGTCAGCCTTTGTGGATGGCATCTTAAACATTTATGCCATTTTTGCAAAACTTGACAAAAACATCTTAGGCATTAGTAGTTTTATTAATAAATTACTCAGCACTAAAACTATGTACTGTTTAAGAAAATTATTGGAACCAGTTACTCTGCTGTTTCATTTTTGTCGCTTGGCAAGCCGATAGCCTACAAGATATCAGTTTAGCTCTGCATCTCAAAGGGAGCGTTGAAAAAATACCCAGTGCAACAGTGCAGTGTTATCGTCCCACTGGGGAGAGGCAGCCGACAAAACAAGGTCATTGGTTTCGTTTGAAGAGCTCGTTACATCTTGACAGTCCTATTTGAGCATCTGGAATTAGATAGCCCTCCTAGGCATGTTCCAATCGGGACTAGCCTCACAACACCAAAGTAGGGTGCATTAGTGCTGTGAATTAGTTGATTTACAATGCTGTGTTAGTTTCAGGAGTACAGCCCAGTGATTCAGTTAATATGTGTATATATTCTTTTTATATGTATGTATTCTTTTTCAGATTCTTTTCCCTTATAAGTTATTACAAAATATTCCCTGTGCTATACAGTAGGTCCTTGTTGGTTATCTGTTTTATATGTAGCAGTGTGTGTGTTAATCCCAAACTCCTAATTTGTCCCTCCCCCTCCACCTTCCCCTTTGGTAAAACCATAAGTTTGTTTTCTGTGTCTGTGAGTTTCTTTCTTAAGCTCTTTTAAAAAACAGTGGCAGCCGCATAGCACAGGGAGATCAGCTTGGTGCTTTGTGACGGCCTGGAGGGAGGAGATATGGGGATATATGCATATGTATAGCTGATTCACTTTGTTATACAGCAGAAACTAACACACCACTGTAAAGCAATTATACTCCAGTAAAGGTGTTAAAAAAAAAATAAATAAAAATAGTGGTAGAGATCACATCGTCAAACTGCAGAATATTCTCTATTTTAATCCATTGGAAGACGTCAAACCGTGAGGACATCGATTTATGCTTCCAGATTAACTTCTCTGGGAAGGCTTTAAACTAGACTATGCTCCACTGGGAGGCATTTCTTAGAACTCTGTAACTCTATCATTAATTCTAAAAGTTCATCTCTTAAGTGATCTCTTTTTCTTCTTTTTTAAAAAAAATTCAGGCTTGTGAGCCCTGTTCACATCAAATTCTGTAGAAGACTGTGCTACCCAAGCCTGTGCAAATACGTTTGTACTGTGTACTGGCTCCATGAGATGTGGGGCAAACTTTGGGGTGTTGATTTGGACATGACCTAGGGAGAGTCTGTCCACCCGTGGTGGTGTAATACCAAGTGGGTCGGCATCTTGGAGTCATGCTCTCGTATTTTAGGTCAGTGTAGTATGTGTCGTAAGTCTGGGCCTTCTTCCCTTATTTCTACAGTTTCCTGCTCGTCTTCCTTCAAACTTCTGGATCAGTTGGCTTGAAAAGGAGCCTGCAACCGCAACGTACAAAATGTTAAAAACCCGCTGCTTTTTCAGGTGTGTTGGGTGCTGTGCAACCAAAACAAAATACAGGAGTAAAAACTGATGCAGAGCCTGTAACACGTGCTAACGTAGCAGTAAACTGACGTCACATCTCCTCAGAATTCATTATGTTCATTGATTTACCGAGTAAACTGATGCAGAGCCTGTAACACGTGCTAACGTAGCAGTAAACTGACGTCACATCTCCTCAGAATTCATTATGTTCATTGATTTACCGAGTAAACTGATGCAGAGCCTGTAACACGTGCTAACGTAGCAGTAAACTGACGTCACATCTCCTCAGAATTCATTATGTTCATTGATTTACCGAGTAAACTGATGCAGAGCCTGTAACACGTGCTAACGTAGCAGTAAACTGACGTCACATCTCCTCAGAATTCATTATGTTCATTGATTTACCGAGTAAACTGATGCAGAGCCTGTAACACGTGCTAACGTAGCAGTAAACTGACGTCACATCTCCTCAGAATTCATTATGTTCATTGATTTACCGAGTAAACTGATGCAGAGCCTGTAACACGTGCTAACGTAGCAGTGACACTGACGTCACATCTAATCAGAATTCATTATGTTCATTGATTTACCGAGTAAACTGATGCAGAGCCTGCAACACGTGCTAACGTAGCAGTAACACTGACGTCACATCTCATCAGAATTCATTATGTTCATTGATTTACCGTATGATAGGACCTGAATATGTTTATTTGTGTGTTATAAAAGTCCAATATACTATCGCAGTTATTCGTTTTGTTTATTGAGGTTCCGTGTACATTTTTTTTTTCCAGAAGGGGGGTGGCAAGAGCACCGTGTGAGCTGAGAGAGATTTGAATCTTTACCGAGTAAACTGATGCAGAGCCTGTAACACGTGCTAACGTAACAGTAAACTGACGTCACATCTCATCAGAATTTATTATTATGTTCATTGACTTACCGTATGATAGGACATGAATATGTTTATTTGTGTGTTATAAAAGTCCAGTATACTCTCGCAGTTATTCGTTTTGTTTATTGAGGTCCCGTGTACATTTTTTTTTTCCAGAAGGACGGTGGCAAGAGCACAGTGTGAGCTGAGAGAGATTTGAATTGAATTTTGGCCCTGAAAAGTACTAGACTTATGACAAGGGCCAAATTCCCTAACCTCTCTGAGACCCAGTTTCTCTATGGATCCAATATGGATGGTACCTACTTCACAGGTCTGTCACGAGGAGTCCGTGAAGGAACGCATGTACCATCGAGTATAGTGCAGAGTTCCGTGACAGATGCCACACAGGACTCTTGGTCCTGTGGTGATGTGATAATAGGAGTCTTGGCTTTAAACCAGTAAGACCAAGAGTCAAGTATTCTGGATAAATGAGTGGAGAACTTTGAAAGCTGTCTCCTTGTCAAGAAACATGGTGTTTATGAAAACCTAAGTAAGTTTAAATGTGGTGTGGAATGGGCTGCTTTTACGTTCGTTGCGTTTACAGTTGATAAACAAGAATTAGCATTTGGCCTTCAAATTATAGAACAGTGTTAATGAAGGCAGTGGGGACTTACCGTGCTGTATTTCGTGGCGCCTGTGTGTAGACTCACGTACAGTCTGGACTTGCACGGGAGACTTGTGTACATTTAGTAATTATTGTTTTATTTTCATCAATTTAGAATTCAAGAATTGTGAATTTGGAAAGAATATTAGAGATTGTTTAGCGTATGTTAGCTCACTTTAATGATGATTCAAATGAGGCTAGAGGTGTGAAGAAACTGGTGTAGACTGATTACCAGCTAGTCATCAGGAGATTAGACTGGGAGCCTGCATTTCCTGATGCTTGGGCCGGTGCCTGCGCCACCATCTTTGCCTGCTGACCACTCCAGGCTGGGCTGTTGGGATGGTCTGGTTCCAGACACTGAGCTCCATCTTCAGACTGGGTGTTAAGTAGCGTGCCAGGCTGTGCATGTCGTAACTCTGGAAAGGTTAGGATCCCTGACGTAGGATTGCTTTGAAGACTTCCGTTCACAGGGCGTACAGTTCTCTGTTAGACAGTGATTAGATAGTGATTTTCTGGCTTTAACTGATGGCCTGTGATCAAAATGTTATACAATCCCATTTTCTATCCTCTCTTAGCACATCAATTATACTTAACCTCTAAAATTTTCTCTAGTGGTTGCCGGACAGTTTGCCACATACATTTGCCACTAATCTAAGTCCACTTTCAGGTAACACTACACTGCTTAAGGAGGGGGGGCAGGTAGCTTTTAAATTAACTAAGTGTCCTGCTACCCTGATGCCTCCTGCCCAGCCCTTATAACACTGCATTCCTCCATATACTGCCGTCACCGGATACATTGTTACTCTGATGACTTTGAACAAAACTTATCTGTGACATCAATTAAGAATAAGAAAAAAATGATTTTACTTTCCTTCATTTATCCCTTTTCTGATGCTCTGCCTTTCTGTAAGTAGACCCTGACTTCTGCAGTGTTCCTCAGGTGAGAACGGAAGGCCAGAGAGGGCTGGATGGGGATCACCCTCCCCCAGGTAGGACACGGTTTTCCCCTGAAGAGTAGGCCTTTGTATCGGCCAGCGCTCTGGGTGTCATTACACGATGATTCATTCCTTTCCCCTTCTCTCTGCCAGAAACAGAGGAGGATTTTTCTTGGATCGTCATCTGAGAATCTGGGGCTGTCCCTGGAGGTACAACCCATGACAGTGTGGGGTCCCCCTCGGACTGTGGCCCCAGGAATCTCTCCGGTGAGTCCACCTGTAGCCCCGGCATCGACACCACCATCTCCGTGTCCGCACCAGTTAACAGCTGCAGCGCTTCTGCTCCAGGTAGGTTGATCTTGCTGTGATTTCCTCGACTCTTCTGTCTCCAGTTTTCTGGGCAGGGGTTTTGCCCTGTGACTCAATTTTCTGCTGGATCCAAGAAAGGGAACTGATTTTCTGTTTGTTCACCTTTTTTCTTGCTGTCAGGACAGCAGGGGCAGCTTCTAAGCTCTTTACTCATTGGAGTACTAACTGACTGAGTGGTGAGGAATTGTTTTAAAGCCCTTTATCTTTGTCTCTTGTCTCATCCATTTACATAATTTTTCTGTTAAAATATCTTACGGACATTTAAAACCAGGAAGTTTGTTTAGGATATTCCAAATATTTCCATTTTTAAATGAATTTTTTTTTTGCAAAAAGGGGGTCAATGTTCTTTTTCTGTAGAATACACCAAACCATTCCTATTCTGGGGCTATCACTTAAGGATGTAATTCTGCAGTCGGGCTTTCTGCACCAAGAGGCATAGACGCATGTATTGCAGCAGTGTGTGCCGTGTCTGTGAAGTTACTGTCTAAAGCATTTGTCATTTATCTTCGCTAAACCTGCCCTATATTATCTTCGTCTTGTCTACCCAGCTAGATCTGTACGCTCCTTGGGGACAGGGGTGCTGTGTTATGTTCCTCCAAATGCGCCTTCCCCACCCTTGAAACTTGGCACACTTGTGTTTTTCAGTCAGCAGAGGTTAGCGTGCTGGGCACTGGGCGGTGATAGGATGAGCGAGAGGAAGTGGCCCCTACCCCGTGGGGTCTGGGTTACGGTGCAGGAGACGGAGCTCACCGGGAACTGTGCAGATGCTTTAGTTGAGTTGAGATGAGCCCTTGAAGGAAAACACCGTTTGTGACTTCGTACGGTACAGAGCGACTTACGTGGAGTAGGTGCGCAGGGTCTGTTGCTTTATGCCGAGTAAGCTGTGTCTGCGGACGTGTTTACTTGTGGAGGAAGCACGCATTTCACATTTGTCTGTGAAGCAGGTGACAGTTTTCAGAAACAAAGCTCCCGTCTCCTTCCCAGAGGGCATTGTGGTCAGTGCACGGGACCCCGATGTCCCCGACACACCGCTGCAGAATTTGACTTCCACTTCGTAAGCTCCCTCAGAAGCACGCCGTGGGCTCAGTGTGGTTTCTGTTAGCGTTTTAGGGGCTGTGTGGTTGGGTTCCATTTATGCTTCCAAAAAACCATCCTCCCGGTAAGTCATCCCCGGGCAGCAGAAGCAGGCGCTCGGCCGGGGCGGTATCGAGCGCGGTCATGACTCCATGGTTTGCGCCTGTGACTCTTGTCATTTGTGTTTCACTGCAAATGTTCCAGATTGAGGAAATAGGGATCTGCAGGTTTCGAAAAGTCAAAAGAAAAATCCCGTTTTACTTGGTTGTATTTCTGATTCTCAGAATGGTGCATAAAAATTAATGTAACCTTTGCACATTTTGACTGTTAACCTTTTCAGTTTCTTACGTCAGTGACCAGACTTGCTAAAAGAGAAGTTTATGAAAGCTGGGGGGCCTGAGTTAGGCAGGTGGCTTCTTGATGCAGAGGCGGTGGTGGGGAAGACCGCTTGGGTGCCGAATGTGTCTGTGTTGCAGAATCTCTCCAGGCCGGGGTCCCCGCTCTGGCCCCCATGGTGCGTGGGCTTCCCTGTCACAGTGCTCACACTGGGAGTCGCTGTGACCACTTACCCTGTAACTTACTCATTGGATTGAATGAAACCTCTCAAAGGGGGCAGCGCATCTTCCTTGTGCACTGCTGTATCTCAGCACAATACCGGTGGCTTAGCAGGTCTCTAGAAATATTTGTTGAACAAATCAAATAGTGTTTAACAGCTATTACACGCCTACTGTATGTTCAATAGTGAGAATAATGAAAAATGAACTCTACGTTAACCATTTCATTGGTGGAGATAAAATAAAATACATAAAATAGTGATGTAACAATACGGGTCTATACTTAGTTAAATACCAACTATGTGAAGTGACAGTAAGTTCAACAAGATTTCGGAGAAGAAGGTGTTTAATGTGCGTCCTTGTGGTCAAAGTCAGTTTCGTGGAAAAGGGACTTGAAGACCGTCGACGGTGAAATCAAGATGACACGGCCGGCGTGTATGTAGCGGGGGGTGTTTGAGCTGTAACCTTAGATGAGGGGGTCTTTCGGGATATTTCTTGGAGTGGTGGAGCTACAGAATCAAAGTAGTACCTTTAGGAAGGTTGCTACGTTATCCGTACCTACGTGGAGGGACCTGTCGGGAAGCAGTGAGAGGCTGGGGGTGACCGGAACAGAGGGACGCAGGGGTGCAAGAGGCTCGTCAAGAGGTGGAGCAGGAATCTCAGACTGACGTGACGGGGGCTTCTTGGGCGCCAGAAGGTCCCAGGGCTCCTGAGGAAACAGGGAGGCTGGGAAGGAGTGGCGGCCGGAGACCCACATGGGGCTGGAACGCGCCGACGCCGACGCCGACGTGGAGTCACGAAGGGGCAAAAGCGGACCAGTTCAGTGTGACGTGCGGGAAGCGGGGAGGATTTCCTGACAGGAGGGTGGGAGGGCAATCAGGTTAAATCCTCAGGAGACCTGACAAGAAGGAAGAGTGTAACATGGGGTGGAATTCTGCAGGAGGAAACATCGCCCACTTCAAAGAGCCTGGGGTGTCCGGTGAGAGGCGGGGGCGGAGTGCAGCCTCCGAAGGGGTGAGGTCAGATGCCCTTCCTTGTCACGCCCACGGGAGAGCCCTTGAATTTCAGGAAACACAGACCGAAAAGGGACAAAAAGGGCGAGTAGGCGTCATCAGTGTCTACATGGCCCCTCGATGTTTCTTACCTGAAGGAGCGGCGTGGGGGCGGCCCTCCCTGCCTCGACTCGTGCCTGGACTTCCTGAGCAGCGGGAAGAAAGAAGTCAGAAGCGAATCGGGCCTGAGCTGCTGGGCGGGACCAGGAGTGGCGCCTCCCCGTGGTCCTCCCCGGAGGCAGCCTCCTTCGTCCTCCGTGTCCTCCGTCCTCCCCCCGCCTCTCCCACCCTCCTTTTCCTGCGCACCTTGACTGTTTCCTCACTGTTGGCTGACTTGACACTTGAACCTAATTTTTATGTGACAGCCATGCCTTCGGAGGATAGAAGAGACGGTGATAAAGGCTTTTAAACGTACGGCAAATGTACGAAACTTCTGGAATCCAAAGTTAAAGAAAGCCAGTATATGTGATATTTGTAGGGGTAGGAAAATGAGCATATAAAGTAATCGGGAAGAAGTGACGAGGAACAGAAAGAAAAAAGTGACAACAAAGTGAGGAGTATGGAAGCCATCAGTCTGAACAAATGCGTGAATCTTTTTCTCTGCCAGACGGGCACGAGCACCGGCCGCGGGTCACGTTCTGGTGGAACTCGTTCTGCGCTTGCTTCATGTGCGAGGACAGATCCATGGTGAAAACTTACGTTTGGCTCCTCATGGAGGACAGGTATAGTCAGCCCCAGGCTCCCTTTGTAAATAATTTCAGTAAAGAGAGGCTTGTGAGGATCGGGCTGCTGTCCTCCTTGGAGCACACGTGGAAGAATGTTTTCAGCATCCTGAAATTCTGAAGAACCTAGTGGCAGTTCATTAAGTGGAGCCCTCGCCTCTTCCGCCGTTTACGAGATTGCCGCCATGATTACAGACGGGTTTTCTTCTTCGCTTTTTTTAAATCTGAGGTTTTGTTTGTTTCTGTTTTTCTTCATGTTCCTCTGGTTGTCTTGGCTTTTTGTGTATGTGTGTGTGTGTTCCAAATTGCCATGGACTGAACCCTGATGAAAAGACTTACGGCCCTATTTGGTAAAAGAGAAACAAACAAACCCCCAAAATAAAAAAACAAAAACAAACAATTGAACAACTCCTGTTTTTTAATGCTCTGCAATTTTAGCACCATTTCCTTTTACAAGACGTAAGTAGTCATGTGAAACTTTTGGCAACGACAAGGCTGATCATTACAGCCACGTTGAGTAGCGATTTTATTTTATTTTATTACTTTTTTGAAAAGAATTAACAGTATTATTATTTCTTTTTTAAAAACATCTTTATTGGAGTACAATTGCTTTAAAGTGTTGTGTTAGTTTCTGCTGTATAACAAAGTGAATCAGCTATATGTGTACCTATATCCCCATATCCCCTCCCTCTTGCGTCTCCCTCCCACCATCCCTATCCCACCCCTCTAGGTGGTCACAAAGCACCGAGCTGATCTCCCTGTGCTTTGCGGCTGCTTCCCACTAGCTATCTATTTTACATTTGGTAGTGTATGTAAGTCCATGCCACTCTCTCACTTCGTCCCAGCTTACCCTTCCCCCTCCCCGTGTCCTCAAGTCCATTCTCTACATCTGCATCTTTATTCCGGTCCTGCCCCTGGGTTTGTGAGAACCATTTTTTTTTTTTTAGATTCCATGTATATGTGTTAGCACACGGTATTTGTTTTTCTCTTTCTGACTTCACTCTGTATGACAGACTCTAGGTCCATCCACCTCACTACAAATAAATCAATTTCATTTTCTTTTTATGGCTGAGTAATATTCCATTGTATGTATGTGCCACATCTTCTTTATCCATTCATCTGTCATGGACACTTAGGTTGCTTCCGTGTCCTGGCTATTGTAAATAGAGCTGCAGTGAATATTGTGGTACATGGCTCTTTTTGAATTACGGTTTTCTCAGGGTATATGCCCAGTAGTGGGATTGCTGGGTCATATGGTAGTTCTATTTTTAGTTTTTTAAGGAACCTCCATACTGTTCTCCAGAGTGGCTGTGTCAATTTACATCCCCACCAGCAGTGCAAGAGGGTTTGCTTTTCTCTACACCCTCTCCAGCATTTATTGTTTGTAGATTTTTTGACAATGGCCATTCTGACCGGTGTGAGGTGATACCTTATTGTAGTTTTGATTTGCATTTCTCTAATGATTAGTGATGTTGAGCATCCTTTCATGTGTTTGTTGGCAATCTGTATATCTTCTTTGGAGAAATGTCTATTTAGGTCCTCTGCCCATTTTTGGATTGGGTTGTTTGTTTTTTTGATATTGAGCTGCATGAGCTGCTTATATATTTTGGAGATTAATCCTTTGTCAGTTGCTTTGTTTGCAAATATTCTCTCCCATTCTGAGGGTTGTCTTTTTGTTTTGTTTATGGTTTCCTTTGCTGTACAAAAGCTTTGAAATTTCATTAGGTCCCATTTGTTTATTTTTGTTTTTATTTCCCTTACTCTAGGAGGTGGGTCAAAAAGGATCTTGCTGTGATTTATGTCATAGAGTGTTCTGCTTATGTTTTCCTCTAGGAGTTTTATAGTGTCTGGCCTTACATTTAGGTCTTTAATCCATTTTGAGTTTATTTTTGTGTATGGTGTTAGGGA
>NW_020172629.1:3373669-3460431 GCF_003031525.2 Neophocaena asiaeorientalis asiaeorientalis | reverse complement strand
GGTTTTCTCAGGGTATATGCCCAGTAGTGGGATTGCTGGGTCATATGGTAGTTCTATTTTTAGTTTTTTAAGGAACCTCCATACTGTTCTCCAGAGTGGCTGTGTCAATTTACATCCCCACCAGCAGTGCAAGAGGGTTTGCTTTTCTCTACACCCTCTCCAGCATTTATTGTTTGTAGATTTTTTGACAATGGCCATTCTGACCGGTGTGAGGTGATACCTTATTGTAGTTTTGATTTGCATTTCTCTAATGATTAGTGATGTTGAGCATCCTTTCATGTGTTTGTTGGCAATCTGTATATCTTCTTTGGAGAAATGTCTATTTAGGTCCTCTGCCCATTTTTGGATTGGGTTGTTTGTTTTTTTGATATTGAGCTGCATGAGCTGCTTATATATTTTGGAGATTAATCCTTTGTCAGTTGCTTTGTTTGCAAATATTCTCTCCCATTCTGAGGGTTGTCTTTTTGTTTTGTTTATGGTTTCCTTTGCTGTACAAAAGCTTTGAAATTTCATTAGGTCCCATTTGTTTATTTTTGTTTTTATTTCCCTTACTCTAGGAGGTGGGTCAAAAAGGATCTTGCTGTGATTTATGTCATAGAGTGTTCTGCTTATGTTTTCCTCTAGGAGTTTTATAGTGTCTGGCCTTACATTTAGGTCTTTAATCCATTTTGAGTTTATTTTTGTGTATGGTGTTAGGGAATGTTCTAATTTCATTCTTTTACACGTAGCTGTCCAGTTTTCCCAGCACCACTTATTGAAGAGCCTGTCTTTTCTCCATTGTATATTCGTGCCTCCTTTATCAAAGATACGGTGACCATATGTGCATGGGTTTATCTCTGGGCTTTCTATCCTGTTCCATTGGTCTATATTTCTGTTTTTGTACCAGTACCATACTGTCTTGGTTACTGTATCTTTGCAGTGTAATCTGAAGTCAGGGAGCCTGATTCCTCCAGCTGTGTTAATTTTTCTCAGGATTTGGCTATTTGGGGTCTTTGGGTTTCCATACAACTTGTGAAATATTTTGTTCTAGTTCTGTGAAAAATGCCAGTGGTAGTTTGATAGGGATTGCATTGAATCTGTAGATTGCTTTGGGTAGTAGAGTCATTTTCAAAATATTGATTCTTCCAATACAAGAACTTGATATATCTCTCCCATCTGTTTGTATCATCTTTAATGTCTTTCCTCAGTGTCTTATAGTTTTCTGCATACAGGTCTTTTGTCTCCTTAGGTAGGTTTATTCCTAGGTATTTTATTCTTTTTGTTGCAGTGGTAAATGGGAGTGTTTCCTTAATTTCTCTTTCAGATTTTTCATCATTAGTGTATAGGAATGCAAGAGATTTCTGTGCATTAATTTTGTATCCTGCTACTTTACCACATTCATTGATTAGCTCTAGTAGTTTTCTGGTAGCATTTGATCGTATGGTTTTTCTCCTTCAATTTGTTAATATGGTGTATCACGTTGATTGATTTGCGTATATTGAAGAATCCTTGCATTCCTGGGATACACCCCACTTGTTCATGGTGTATGAGCCTTTTAATGTGCTGCTGGATACTGTTTTGCTAGTATTTTGTTGAGGATTTTTGCATTTATGTTCATCAGTGATATTGGCCTGTAGTTTTCTTTCTTTGTGACATCGTTGTCTGGTTTTGGTATCAGGGTGATGGTGGCCTCATAGAATGAGTTTGGGAGTGTTCCTCCCTCTGCTATATTTTGGAAGAGTTTGAGAAGGATAGGTGTTAGCTCTTCTCTAAATGTTTGATAGAATTCGCCTGTGACGCCATCTGGTCCTGGGCTTTTGTTTGTTGGAAGATTTTTAATCACAGTTTCAATTTCAGTGCTTCTGATTGGTCTGTTCATATTTTCTGTTTCTTCCTGGTTCGGTCTCGGAAGGTTGTGCTTTTCTGAGAATTTGTCCGTTTCTTCCAGGTTGTCCATTTTATTGGCATAGAGTTGCTTGTAGTAATCTCTCATGACCCTTTGTATCTCTGCAGTGTCAGTAGTTACTTCTCCTTTTTCATTTCTAATTCTGTTGATTTGAGTCTTCTCCCTTTTTTTCTTGATGAATCTGGCTAATGGTTTATCAGTTTTGTTTAATAATTATCCTATGAGTATGAGGCTGTGACCCTGAACCGCGCCTTAATAATTAGTTATAGTTTCTGATGTAGTTGAATCATTGAGCCAGATCTTGCCTGGCCAGCAGACAGCTAACAGCACGCACATGAGGGCTGAAATGCAAAGCCATGGTGGTGAAGCCCCGTGGGCTGGCGCTCAGGCCACATCCGCGGGGCGGCGCTGCTGCCGTGACCCTCTCCTGACCAGCGCCCGTTCTCCTGTGTGCACTGAGCATTGTGTATCTGCCCACGTCTGTGTGGAGCTTGTAGCAGGTCAGCTGCTCGCGAGGGACTGACCTTAGTCAGCGGACCTGACTTATCCAGGCATGATTCCGTGAGTCTTCCCACGGATTGCTGTAGGACTGGGAATGTGACCCAGTTTTGGCCCGTGACACTTAGAAGTTTGCTGGGGGCTGCAAGGCAAGCTCTTCCTCACTCCTAAGAGTCATGGAAAGTCTTCCCTCCTTTGGTAGCATCTTCTGAAGGGGGGAGCATGGAGCCAACGTCGCTACTGGGACCCGCCTTATAACCACAAGAAAACCAGCTTGGAGTGGAGACCATGGGTGCCAGCTTCGAGGGAGGGAGGTCATTTGGGGTCCTGATGTTGTCAGGATCGTTTGGCCCCTCCGCTGAAGCTCTGGGGCCCAGGTGACTGTGGCACGTGGCGTCTTCTGTTACTTGGAGACGCAGGCACACTTGCTGACGTGCAGCCCCATCCTCTGGCAGCTCCTTGCGCATAGAGACGTACCTTCCGTTCTCAAGACTGCTTGTTTCCTCCACTTGCTGCTGAGTGATTTCTAGCCGGTCCCACGTTCACCTGAATGTGAAAAGGATC
This sequence comes from Neophocaena asiaeorientalis asiaeorientalis, assembly GCF_003031525.2. Taxonomy (NCBI): domain Eukaryota; kingdom Metazoa; phylum Chordata; class Mammalia; order Artiodactyla; family Phocoenidae; genus Neophocaena; species Neophocaena asiaeorientalis. The sequence continues at coordinate 3,457,484 of NW_020172629.1, read as the reverse complement.
CACACTATTGAAACTATCAAATCAAACCACCTCTGAAGGACACCTCAAGAGAGGCATTTCCAGTAAATTCCAGCAAGTGCCCATGGTAGAGCGAGCCCGTAGGGGTGTGTGTCGGTGTGAACGTGGAATTGGTTACTCATGGTAGTAGCCGTTGTTAACGAGGCTTTTCTGTCGCATTGTGCCCCCAGATTTTCTGATTAAAAAAAATTCACACTGGAACTGGACCAGAAAGCATTATAAATATGAGAATCTTCTCCAGGAAATTCCTTCCTCATCTTCAGGGATCTGTCACATGACCTGTTTTAAAAGTATTATCTCCCAGTGTGGTTTGGGGCAAACTTTATCTTTTATTAAGGAAATTTGGCCCTTTTCACATTCTTCATATATCTTCATTTAAAACCTCGATTCAGCTAGCGGCTTCATAGGCATCTGGTGTGTATTTTCTGTTTTTTCTAATCGATGACGCTGAAGGAGACTTGACCCCCCCCCCTTGTTTGTAATTACTTACAGTTAGTTTATGTTTCTCAATTTAAGAAAACACTTCTGGTGGCCCATCTGTTTGATCAGGTGTATTCTTGTGACTATAATACCGCTTCAGAGACTGATCTACAAAACACACAACGGACGCTTTTAATTAATAGCCTGCCGCAGAGCAGAGTTCAGTGATGTAACCTAGTGGTCCAGACCTACAATTCACGGACTATTAGTTAGCTGTTAGCTTATCTGCTCACATGACCTGTGGATCCATCAGCTTGATGGAGAGCAGAGACCTGAGTGATCCTAGAAGATATTTTACAGAACTTTCAGAAGATTTCCAGGAAAAGTTGGTCCTTGGATAAAAAAGTGAAAAGAAAAGAAGTTCATTAATTTCCAAGGCATTTCCTGCTTTCCGCCCCAAAACAGGCACATAATCATTTGAATAGTGTCTTACCTTAAAAATTATTCCTAACGACACTGGTGAAGTGACATAATGAACTTTTTTTGTTGTTGTTGTTCTTCAAAAAAGGAGGGGGAATCAAAAATGATTTTTTGCAGGTCTTTGGAATGATATCAGGCATAAATTTTAATTGGGCTTCATTTACTAAGTGCTGCATTACCTCATCCTTTGGTTTTAACTATGGATTTTCTATAAATCTTCGTGTGGCTAAACATGATGAACTGCTCAACATACCATGGAACAGGGCGGTGCTTATTAGCACTTGGGAAGTTATTGATTGCTTGTCTTGATTAATCTTTTATGGGTCTCTGCAGTATTAATTCCAGAGAAAAGACTGTGGCTTCTGCCGCCGTACACCTCATTCATACCTTCCACTTCAACTACAAGATTTTTGTTACCTACACCTATTAGTCTAGTTATGACTTTTCTAGCACAAATTCTTTTGGTCTCTGTTTGTCAACAGTGAGCATTTAAAAATTAAATTGATTTTCAAGATGTGTCAATAAGATGAAAAGTGTGGCCCCAAAAGTGTTTCATACACTCAAAAGTAAAAAGGAATTTTAATTTATGTTTTAAAATAAATAAAGGTTCATTTTCTCGGTTATGTAAGTTTAAAATATGTATACGTGTGTGTGTGTGTGTGTGTGTGTGTGTGTGTGTGTGTGTGTGTGTTGTTTTTAAGCTGAGAAATCAGGAGTTTTTAAGCGAACAGCTGGTGGTACTTTCATGCTGACTCTCACTACAGATCGGGCTTGGATGCTTTTTAACCGGAAATATCTTACATTGTGGAATTGTATCGGGGGTGAGGAAGTTGTAATATTGCCACAAGCGGCCTTGGACGGAGCGTGGAGGCCCAGAGCCCCGAGTGCAGAGCGGGCGGTGGTGTGGGAGCCTCGCCCCCGGTTTGGGTCAGGGACAGCTTGGGGACATGGGCTTGAGGCTGCGTCTGCAGCGCTCTTGCTCTAAGACTGGGGGGTGGGTGGGGGTGGGGCTGCTGTGCCCCACTCCTGTGTCACCATCGCCTTAGGGATGGACAGCTGGCCTCCCAGGAGGCAGGCAGGGTTCCGACCCAGGGATGCTAGCATCCCACGCGGTTCCAGAGTTTCATTCCTCAGAGCGAAGTATTCTTCAAGTTTCCCAGTAAAGTGCAGACCTCTCCTGGGCGGAGCCATCCTCTAAGTTCCTCTCAATTGACTAAGATTGAGTCTGCATGGCCCGGCACAGCACGCACATTTATTTAATTCAGCTTCAGAGCTGGCTGGTTAATTAGCTAACACTGTTGGCAGGGATGCCTCGGCCGCAGGTTGACACAGAGGAGAAGGACCAAAAGGACCTGATGGGGAGAAGGCAGAGCACCTCTGATGGACCTTGAGGATGTGCCAGAATCACCTCGGGCTGGTGAAAAGTACAGTCTGGAGGGAAGATGTAAAAAGGGATGTGATTTCATATCGACAGACTCATAAGTAGCAGACACTCAATGTCAGTGTCAGATTCTGTCTTTGACTCTTGTTTCCAATTTCCATGAAGCCACATATGCTTAAGAAGGGTCATTTTAGGGAAATTTTTAGGTAACCGTGTTTGCTGACTAACGTGTCATGTCATGGGTCTGAGACACCTTCTGTCTCTGTGCTATCATTGATCCATCAGGGCAGGATGGGGAGGGGATGCTGCCTCATTCCGAGGAACAAACGAGGAGGTTTAGCAAATGGGCCTCAGGTTGGAGATGCAAGTCATTGTGTGTGTTCCCAATTCAGCTTTCAGCTCAGTTTAGTTTTGTTGGTCTCTTTGAGATTATGTGTTCTGGGACTGGGGTGTCATGTTTCAGTGGATGTGCTGATTAATTGAGAGTCAACCAGTAAAGACCATTCATTTTTAACTTTTATCTGAAATCAGAAGGACCTGATTTGAAAACTGGTTCCATCCTTTACCAGCTTTTGGAACTCGGGCAAACTGCTTAATCTCTTTTATTCATCATTCTAACCTGTGCCTCCCAGTGTCCTTGCAAGGATTGCATTGGGTGAAACGTGCGCCAACACACAGGAGATGCTCAAAAAGTGGGAGCTATTATTGAGTGGCCTGAAGTTTTAGTGAAAGCTTTGGTGTGATGCAATGAAAATAATTGAATCCTTCAATAATGACTGATGTCGAATTAACTAATATCTCTGTGCCAGGAATTGGGACAATACAGATGAAAAAGTCCCCACACTCTGGGAGCCCACAGTCTACAGATAGATCTTTTCTGGAGTGCGGATTGCCAGACAAATCCCTTTTCTTCAGGGTTAAAATTGTGGACCCTGAAGCTGAGGGCTGACTCCAGGGTGGCCGAGTAGAAGACTATGATTTTGAAACTTCTGTTCTCAATTAAATGTTGCATCTCTTTCTGAAATGGTGATGCAGGTGGCGAAGGTGAAGGCTGGGGAGTTGGCTGGGGTTTAGATGTGTGTGATGTTGAGATAGGGGAAAATAGGGCGGAGGCATTTCCAGTAGACGAAGCTGCAGCAGAAGAAACACGAGGGTATGAAATTTCAGGGTGTGTTTCTGGGATAATGACTAGCTTTGCAAATTAGGAAGTAAATTCAAGTCAGTGAAGTGTAGGCTCAGCTGACTGATGGGGAAGACAAGAGAAGAGCGTCGTGTCTCGGGTTATGTCACCAGTGCATTCAGTGCCACCCAGAGCTGTCAAGCGATGCTGCTGGGCTCACCTGGAACGTGGCAAATGTCCTACCGTCTGTGCACGTAGATCGGGGGGCTTGGTCTGGAGGATTCAGGTAGAAGAGGCTCCTCCCCTCCCTCCCTCCTTCCCTCCCTTCTTCCTTCTAAAGAGAAGTAAAATCTTTTCCTTGACCCTCTCAGGGTCCTTGGCTGGGTCTGAAAATTAAACCGACAGACTAACAGGGAAAAGCACACGTGTTTATTTTATATGTTTTATGTGACACCTTCCTGAGACCCAAAGGAAGGCACCTGAGTGTTCGATTTGCTGAGATTTGCTGCAGGGTGGGCAGGCGAGGAGAAGCGGGCTGGGACAGTGGGTGACGTCCATGCACGAGCCAGGGTGGCTGAGCCCGGCCTGTTGCTGGGTTCTTCTCAGTCCAGGAGATAAACATGCTTCTTTCCTCTGGGTGGAGAGAGGGCTTCAGGGGAGAAGGGGGAGGTTGGAGAGACCTTCCTGCTTCTGGTACTTTCTCTAACTCCTACAGCTTGAAAGAGTCAGTATGCCACGGTGCCGTGTAGCACGTCCTGAACCCCATTACTTCCCTCCTTCCCTAAGCGCAGACCGAGTGCCTGCTGCATACCAGGGCGCACCCCCAGAGCCTCCTACCGCTCATGCTGCAGCGGAAGGCAGACAAATAGATACTTACGTGTATTTGTAGTGACAAGTGCAGTCGTGAAAGCGTGTACTAGAGAGTGACCAGGACCTGCTTTGCTGCCCACTCAGGGAAGAGCTTTCTAAAGAGGTGACTTTTTTTTTTTAAAGAAAAATTTTAATTCAAAAAAGTCAGAAGAAACCATTTTAACAGAAATGACAACGATCATGTCCTTGATATATAAAGTGTCTGAAAATCGGAAAGGTAAGCAGGTTTTCCAAATAAGAAAAACACAAAAGTCCCAGTGTTTGCACGGGCAGGAGATAATTGAGAACACAGGGGTGACTCCTGCCGCTGGGTGAGGACTGAAGTTGACCTAAATAGAACGCACGGCCCGCGAGTCAAGTATTGGTCCCACAAATCTTCCAGAGAGGGCGGCCTCTAAACTGGCACCTGCAGCCGTAAGGGAAATCGCCCTCTCCGCTGTGTAACCGGGTCTTTCCTGCCCCCAAGCACAGCACCTCATCCCTGGCCGCACGGTCGCGTGCCGTCTGTGTCCACTGTCTGAAGACTTTTCTCTCTTTCTCTGTACTTCCTAATTAAATCTGCCTGTAGGAACATGGCTTTAGGACTAACCCTGAAATCATCATCTTTAAAGCTGAAGTATTCCTAGCTTCTGTTAGTAGCCGTTTGTGGCTTGGACGTTGTCATCTCATCCCAGTCATTCTTCAATCCACCTCTGTTTCCTGCTTCCATTGCTCTCTGAGGTCATGAGTTTAATCAGTGTGTCACCTGTTAGGCCCATGGAACTCACCGTGGCAGGGGGGTGCCCCCGAAAGTGGGCCTGTCGGGTTAAGATGAGGGGGGGAAGGGAGGAGAGGACAGAGCCAGGTATGAAAAATGCCGCATAATTTGGGGGGATGTACATCCCATTTTCTAGGACAAGCAAGTATGTTTGGACCAACCTGGCCATTTCCTTCCTTCCAGTTCTGCTCAATCATTTGAAAGCCTCTTGGAATGTGACTGAATCCACGATGAGCCGCCCATGATTATTTTGAACGTGAAGGACAGGATCACCGCCCTTTAACTACTCACCGCTGTCGAGTGCGAGGGGTGATAGGGGCTCCACAGAAGACAGGGCTGGGCGGAGTCCCTGCCCCGTGACCCTCACTGTACAGAAAGGATGGCTGCGATACATACAAGCTAATAATCACCATCTTATAATAGACGTTAGCATAAATCCTTCATTCAAAATGTGTTTCTTCCTAAATGCTTTGGGGGAGTTTAAGGGGAAACCACTGAAATAGACACATTTGGGGGTATTTACTTGACCTTTGAGCCAGCCTCCTTTCTCTGTGACCTGGACAGCCAGGTGCCTTGGATAAAGATGTGTTTGTTTGATGTGCTCTGGCCACACGGCCCCGGTGGGTTAGACGAGGGTGGGCGCTGGCCTGGGCTTAGCCATCAGGTTCTGTGAGAGATTTGAAGTGGGAGCCCCTCCCACCCCTCAGAAAGTTAGCTCTCTGCTTCCGTCTGGACGTGTGGGGAGATCTCATGAGCTGCAGGGTAGCTGAGAAGAGAAGGTCAGAGAAAGGGAGGAGAGGGGACTGGAGGACGGGACAGGAGATCAGGACAGGTGTGTGACTCTCATTTCCTTTCTGCCCTGGGGTCTGACTGTGTGTCAGGAAAATGGAAAACCATGGTTTCTCCATCCACAAGCACCATAGGAAAGCATGTCGTTTGAATGGAACGTGCTCTTTTCCTAAGAAAGAACTCATGCTGGTTATAGAGTGGTGTTACCTGTGGACACATTAAATTAATTTTCCCCTGCAAGGACAGCCCTTAATTCCCACCAGCTTTGGTTGGGTTTAATGTTTTCCTGTCTTCTAATGGACAGTAATTGAAATGGATTTATTATCTAAATTATTCCTTCGTTCAGGATATCACTTAGAAAAATGGGACCATAAAACGAGCTGTTCCCGGTCAGCAAGTGGCCCATACGGAGCAGGTGAGGATTTTACGGTGAGACTCCCCCAGGCTGAGTGTCTCCCTGTGGAATATAAAGTAGCTCTTCAAGTTTGGAAAATTCATGATATTATAAATTGGATTTAATGTATTTCTTTACCCAATTTAGAAAAATTGTCAGGAGAAAACATGTCTGATTTTAGAGGCAATTTCAGATGTAGGTACTTTTACAAATGAATAAATCCTGCGAACTTTGGCCTGGAGAGCCGGCCCTGGAACTTTCCTTCCATTCTGGCCTCGGTCACTGTTGTAATCTCTCTTCCACCCCGGCCCTTCGTCTCTGCAGAGCCCACCGAGGCCTGAAGCCAGGCTCCTCCCAGCTCTCACGTCCATGTCTCCCCTCACACAGCTGCCCCCCGACCGCCCTGAGGATGGCGGGGGTAGGACCCCGTGTCCCTCCCCCCTGCAGATGCAGCTTCTCCCCCCACCTAATCCTAGCGCTGTGAACAAAGACCCAGGAGACTCGCTCCACGGAGTTTTCCTCTGAAATAGAGGTAAATCTTATTCTAGTTACTCATGCAGTGCTTGATGAACGGGTACGGAGCGTGTACTTAGTACTTCGTAAATCACAGGGATCTAACAGGCAAATGATGGAGCCCCTCGTTTCTAGGAGCCTGCCGTCCGGGGGACATAAACCACGTGTCCCGAGCACATGGCTGTTGTGGAGGAGTTGGGAGCCACGAGCAGTGGCCTTGGGGGTGGGGTAGCGTCGGCTGCGACAAAGAGGAAGCAGGGCCTCCAAAACTCAAAGCTGAGTGAACTTATGAGGTGGGATTCAGGATGGGGGTGGCCTTCATCCCCTGCCCCCTGAAGGACCACCTTTCCGGGACGTCCAGGTGTGAGGCTGGTCCAGCTCGCGCTTGTCGCCGGCTCTTCATTTCCATCTGGTTATAGTTCTTGGTGGCAGTCAGGTTGGGCCCAAAGCGAGGCGGGCCGGGCCCGGCCAGGTCTCTGTCTCCTGCAGGAGGCACACCCCGTCCACTCGGACCCTCCACCCCACCCACTAAAGCGGCCTCGCCTGTACCCGTTCATCCGCCTGAGCCTCCTACCCCAGAGGTGGGGCTTGCCTTTCACGGCTCCTCTGCTCCAGTCAGAGAGATGAGGACCTAGGTTTTTTTTTTTTTTTTGCGGTACGCGGGCCTCTCACCGCTGTGGCCTCTCCCGTTGCGGAGCACAGGCTCCAGACGCGCAGGCTCAGCAGCCATGGCTCATGGGCCCAGCCGCTCCGCAGCATGTGGGATCTTCCTGGACCGGGGCACGAACCCGCGTCCCCTGCATCGGCAGGTGGACCCTCGACCACTGCACCACCAGGGAAGCCCCAGGACGTAGGTATTTTGGTGACTACTTTAGGCACCCAAGATTAAAAGTGATAAAATTGACACACTGAATGCACTCCTGTGACCAGGTCACGCTGGCTCTGCAGCTGCCTGTTTACCTTGTACCCTCAGGTCCTGGATGGATCCTAAACATAAATGCTGTCACTTTTGGCTCTCTCTTCTTCAGGGAGGAAAAATCGCATTATACAGGAGACACCCTCGTGCCCCGGTTGGCACCTGCTTAACTATATTCCCGAGCTTAGATGGTCGTAAGCAGAACTTTGATGATCACGGAAATAGTTACTCTAACAGACTCTGAAGAATTTCCGAGTGCTTTTATGAAAAAACCATCATGCTGAATTTTGTTTCCTTCTTCTGTGCTCTTTAGAATTCTTTCCTCCCTCCCCCCCCCACCCCCCGCGTTGACTTCAGCGTTGCCTAAAAGCCTCTGCCCGCTTGGATGTGCATCGTCACCAGCTATATCACAGCTCACGAATCAGGCAGCAGGCCGGCCCGAGTGAGATCAGCGTGGAGGGGATGCCAGCGTTCTCGGCGCCTGAGTCACCAGGTGTTTTATCAGTGTGGTCACGAAAGGATGCGTAGGAACTGGTGGCGGCACTTCTGCTCAATTCAACGTGTTTTCCAGCACTCAGTTAATAAGGGGTTGATGGTGCGAAGGCAAGGACTCAAGCATACTCATGTGTATCTTTAAATCTATAACTGAAACTGTGGATTAAAACTGAATATATGATCATGATAAAAAAAACTCAGCGGAGACAGCTTTAGAGGAAAGAGGAAAAATCACTAATAATCATAATTAGCATCTTGGTAAAAACCCTTCCAGACTTTTTTTCTTTTGGCCATGAAAATATACAAAGGCGCTCTCAAAACAAAACTTATTTTTACCAGGTATGTTATTTTATAACCTTTTAAAATATCATGTTATCTTTTGAACATATTTCGAATTCAGTAAATACAGATCTATATCATCATCATAGATGCCCTCCAGTCGTTCCATTGTGAGAGTGTAATGCATTTACACTAATTTACTTAACTACGTTGTTTTCATATTAGTTAATTATATTGTTTGTCATTCAGTTTGTTTCCAGTTACTGTTTTTGCAAATACAAGCAACCTTGTGATGGATATTTTCAAATGTTCCTGCTTGTCTGCTTCTGGGGTCAGTAGTGCTGGGCACCTTGCAGAACGTCCGTGCTCTTCGTCCTAGTGAGAAACGTAGTCAAAGGTCCTACAGATCAAAAAAGTTGACGTATATTGTCGAATTTCCCTCCAGAAAGCTTGTGTCAATTTTCACTTCTTCTAAAAGCATACAGGAACGCCCATATCTTCAAATTCTTTCCCACTTTAGGCATTATTTTATAAAACAAAGTTTTATAGGAAGGTTTTAAATTACAAACTCAATTTCTTTTTTTTTGCATCTCTACCTTTTTTATTTCTTCTTACATTGGTTATTTGTGTTTCCTGAAGTCTGTCATTTTTGCTTACATTGTTAAATCGGTGTCATACGGTAGTTCATAATATTTACCTCTTATCTTTTTGATATCTGTAATATTGTGGTGCCTCTTCTCTTATTCCTGATACGAGAAATTTGTGTTTTTTTTCTCGTTGGACCTAAAATTTGTTACTTTTATTCGTTATTCAAAAAACCATTGGTTTTTCTCTATTATTAGTCAGATTTTAATTTTATTTCAGCTCTGACCTTTATTATTTTTCTCCTTCTACTTACTCTGGACTCAGTCTGATTCATACCTGTTGCTCCCCAAAGTAATTTACTTTCTGATTGTATCATAATGTAACATTGTAAGACATCTTCATTGCAAAATGCTCAGAGGAAACACAAGTTCACCTGAACGTGCACGGCTCAGTGACAGCAGATGTCAGCATTTGATAGTCAAGCTCATGCAGTTTTATGCAGATGGAACTGTTTCATTTTTTGTTGTCGCTTCCCCTGCCATTTCTCACTTCCATATCCTTCTGAAGTCCTCTCTTGCTCCCACAACAGAATTACTAAACACACAGTGTGTGTAATTTCATATCGTTCTCCATGCAACTTCATAATAATTAGCACATGTTCTGGCATACATGTTTTTTTGCTCATTGTTTGTTTTATATCAATACACTTATCTTTCCCTGTATTTTGCTCTTTTAATGCGTATATATATTTCTTATAATAAATACATAAATAATAAACACAGTAATCCCTCCAGTTCCATTGGTAAAGTTCTGTCTCATCATTTTTAACGGATTCCATGGTGGTGTACCACTGTTTGTATACCTAGACCCATTTTTATTTTGTTTTCAATTTTTTTTTTTTGGCCACTGAAAACTAGGCTTTGATAAAACCCTTGTTTATCTGCCTTACATACTGGCTATTTTAGCTCTTTGGGATAAGAATAGGTAGAAGGATAGATACGGCTATACATATAACTTTTTCTATCTATTGCTAGATTTATTTATTTTTTAATTTGCAACAACTCCTATTTCTACCAGTAGTGAATGAGAGTATGCTTTTCTCTCCAGTCTTCTTGTGGCGCTCCCTTTCCCCAGGTCTTCGCTGTTGTGTTGATAGTTTACTGCGGTTCCTTGATTGAGCAGTTTGGACATTGTCTTTTTTGATCTCTTTATGCGACTGAAGACAATTTAATTATTTTATATCACCTATGCCTTCCCTTTCAATACAGTTATAGTACTATTTTCATTTAAATCAGTAGATAGTGCTTTCTTTTGGCATGCAGATACTTTACGTTTTCATGTCAACCAGTATTCATGGTTTCTGCTTTGACCAGTCGCAGGAAGCCTTTCTCTACTTGTAGATTATAGAAATAGTCATCTAATTATTTCTATTATCATCATGGTCTTATTTCCCCTTTCATCTTTAGTCTACCTACAATTTATTTTAATGTAAGGTGTAAGATATAGGTCATATGTTTCTTTTGCAAATAGCAATATCATTTTTGTGAAAACTGTTTCTTTTTTTAATGAATAAGGTAATTGCTTATAGTATTTATTTTTTCACTGTAATAATATATATAAAAGTTTTTATTCTGTATTGGAGTAGAGTTGATAAACAATGTTGGGTTGTTTCAAGTGTACAGCAAAGTGATTCAGTTGCACATATACAAGTATCTATTCTTTTACAAATTCTTTTCCCATTTAGTTATTAGAGAATATTGGGCAGAGTTTCCTGTGCTATACAGTAGTAGGTCCTTGTTGGTTATAAGAACCATTTCTTTCTATTTTTAAAAATATTTATTTATTTATTTGGTTGCACTGGGTCTTAGTTGCAGCAGGTGGGCTCCTTAGTTGCAGCTCACCGGCTCCTTAGTTGCGGCTCACCGGCTCCTTAGTTGTGGCTCACTGGCTCCTTAGTTGTGGCTTTCTGGCTCCTTAGTTGTGGTAGGTGGGCTCCTTAGTTGCGGCAGGCGGGCTACTTAGTTGTGGCATGCGAACTCTTAGTTGTGGCATGCATGTGGGATCTAGTTCCCTGACCAGGGATTGAACCCAGGCCCCTTGCGTTGGGAGTGTGGAGTCTTATCCACTGCGCCACCAGTGAAGTCCCTAAGAACTGTTTCTTGACTAAGTCATCTTTACTACAGTGATTCAAAGTGCCTTCTTTATTACATATTTAATTCCCACGTGTACTAGGGTCTATTTTTGGACTCTGTTTTGTTCCATTGATGCATGTAACTATTTCATTTCTTCGATATGTTCTAGACTGTTAGAATTACTATTTACACTTTTTACTATCAGGTAGTACGAGTTTCCCTAATTCTGTGTGTGTGTGTGTGTGTGTGTGTGTGAGATTCCTGATGAACTGTTAGATGAAGTTTTCAAATTTCTTAAATAATCTTGTTAAGATTCAGATGGAAATTATATTATTAATTTAGGAGGAACTGACATTTCACAATGCTGGATTTTCCCATTCAGGAACAAAAATGTGCATTGTCTTATTTGAGTCTTCTTTCCCATCCCCGAGTGGCATTTATTATTTATTGTGTAGTGGGATGCCTCAGTTGGTGGGTGGCGGTGTCACCAGAGCTTAAGTGTGTGTATGTGTGGCTGCATGTGTGTATATGTGTGTGTGTCTGACTGTGTGTGTGTGTATGTGTGTGTGGCTGCATGTGTGTATATGTGTGTGTGTGACTGCGTGTGTGTGTATGTGTGTGTGGCTGCATGTGTGTGTGTGACTGCGTGTGTGTCTGCGTGTGTGTATGTGTGGCTGTGTGTGTGTGTCTGCATGTGTGTGTGTGTAGGTGGCTGCATGTGTGTATATGTGTGTGTGGCTGCATGTGTGTATGTGTGTGGCTGTGTGTGTCTGCATGTGTATAGGTGTCTGCATGTGTGTATATGTGTGTGTGACTGCATGTGTGTATATGTGTGTATGGCTGCATGTGTGGCTGCATGCATGTATATGTGTGTGTGTGTGTGTGTGTAGGTGGCTGCATGTGCGTGTATGCATCTGTATGTGTAGGCAAGACATGTGGCCAGTTGCTTTTCTTTATGGGTAGATGCAGTTTACCTTAGACAAAATTGTTTTCCTTCTGTAAATTGATATCTCTTAATTATACCCCTACCTTAGCAAGGTAAGATATCAGGACCTTAGTTTAACATATTAATTCAGCTTCCTCCATTGGAATGTGGAGTTTGGGGAGGGGGTGTGCTCTTTGCAGAAGGAGTCTGTGTCTTCTGGGAGGGACCCAGCATCTACATGTTTTCTTTCCTGAATTTGGAGTTAGGGGGACGTGTCAGGGCTTAACAGGCTGGCACTGAAGTAGATCATGGGCCAGTAAAGTCCCTGAAATCGATTTGTCCTGGTGGCAGGAAAAGGTGAGAACAGCAGACAAGCCTGGTGGTGGTCCTGAGGAAGAGGTGAGGAAGGTGGTTGTGAGTCTGCCAGCCTGGCTGGCCCAGCGTGGCTCTCCCCGGGCACACCTGCGTCCTTGGGAGGGGGTGTGCTTTGTGGGATCGAAGAATCGGCCCTGTGGTGCTCTGGGTTGCCTGTCAACCTCCACCCATCCTTGTTTTGGAGAGTTCAGAAAGCTCAGGAAAGCTGCATTTCTAAGACACTCGGGCAGCTAGGTGTGGCCACATGACTAAGTCTGGGTGACGGAAAGTTGCAGAAGTGAGAGCGTCCCCTGCCCGGACTCTTTCTGCTTTCCTGCTTGCTGGGAAGTGAGACAACTACTGTCTTGGACACGGAGACTGACCCACATTGAGCCCTGCAGAGCTGGCTGGCCAGCCAGGGTCCTTGGGTGACGTCATGCCGTAGTCCTCCACCCACTGACCGTGTCTGGATTGTGACATGGGAGAAAAATAAACTCCTCTTATTTATCCCACTGTATTTTGGGTCTCCCTGGCCAGTTACCGCTTCAGAAATTTGAGCCTGCAGGTGGGCTTCTGCTGTAACAAAACCCTGAAATATGTGCATCGGCTTAGTGGTCAGGTGGCAGATGTGAAGAAACAGACATTGCATGCTGTAAAGACAGTGCCCGTGATAAGCTGTGGGAAGACACGTTATTGCCTGTGATGGCCTGGAACCCAGAAGGCAGGCTGTGGGCCATGGAGCCTGTAACGCTAGGGGAAGCAGTTTGGAAAAAGATAAAACCCTGGGTGAGTGTTGGTCCTTTCTTTCTACTCCCAGCGCTCAGGAAAGAACCAGCAGATGTGCAAGTACATAGGGAAGGAACGAGGGCCTGCGGGGGCTTGGAAAGCGAGAGGTTTGCTTGTTTTAAAAACTGCTTTGTCAACTTTTAACAAAGGTAACATGTTTTTTTAAAAAATAAATTTATTGATTTATATTTGGCTGCATTGGGTCTTCATCACTGTGTGTGGGCTTTCTCTGGTCGCGGCGAGCAGGGGCTACTCTTCCGTGTGGTGTGCAGTCTTCTCACTGCGGTGGCATCTCCTGTTGCGGAGCACGGGCTCTATGAGCACGGTCTTCGGTAGCTGCGGCACACGGGCTCAGTAGTTGTTCCCCCGCCATTCATTTATCCTGCTTGGAATTTGCAGAACTTCTCAACTCTGTGGCTGAATGAAGTCTTTCATTAGTTTTAGGAACTTTTTTTTTCTCTCTTCAGACAGTGTTTTCCCTGTATCGCGTCTCCCTTTACTTCTGGGAACTCCAGTTACACGTGTGTTAAATCTTCCCCCCTGAGTCCCCCAGGTTGCCCCTGCTCTTTTCTGGATTCTCTCTCTCTCTTTTCTTTCTGTACTCTGGTTTGGAGACTTTCTTTTGACCTGGCTTCTGGTTCATGAATCTTTCCTTCTATTGAGTATCATCTCCTGTTGAGCCCATCTTTGGAGTTCTTAATTTTGGTTACTGTATTTTTCAGTTCTAAAATTTCCATTCAGTCCTTTTTAATAGATTTCAGTTCTCTGATGAGATTATCCTTGCTTTTCATCATTTCCTCCATCATTTCCTTGAGCATATTCGTAACTGTTTTAAGTTCCTTGTCTGATCCTTTCAGTATTTCCATCAAATGTGGGTCTGTTTCTGTTGGCTTGTTTTCTCCTTGATTTTTGGTCAGATGGCTGTCTCTTTGTGTGTGAGTCATTATTTCCCTGAACACCACGCATCGTATATGAACCATGTAAAATCTATGATGTTACCTTGTCTCAGACGGTTCACACGTTCTTTACTGGGAAGCTGAGGGGCTGCGATGGCCTTTATCTGGCTGTTGGCTGAGCTGGCTTGAGGCTGGGCTGTGGTGCTCTCGTCTGCTTCTCCCCGTGTTTCAGCTGGAAGCCTGCAGTGATCTCCTGGGCCACCTCCCCCGCCCGGCCTCACCTCCAGTCCCTGAGCTCTTAACAGTTGGCTGAACATACACTGTTGTGTCCTGGGATTTCTTTTTGGCTTAGTGCTTGCTGCCCTTGCAGCTTCAAAATCCAGCGGATATCTGGAGGAAGAAGCTGGCAGACTGTAGGGGTCAGTTTTTATCCCTTCCCTTCTCACTGGGATCCTGGCCCCTCACGTGTCTACTTTCTGTTCCTCCATCCTTGTGAGATGGCCAGCACCTTGGTGGGGGTCTCTGCCTCTTAGTTGTAGCCTTTGGACGGGCCCTTCGTTTAGGTCGAAAAGCTGCTGATGTCGGCTCGCCCCTGCCTGTGGTTTCCCTTCTGCACCATCTTGTCCCCTAAGTCCTGGCTGCCTCAGTGGCTCTCCAGTGCTTTCAAACTGAACTTTTGGGGGGTATTTTCCCCAGATTTTCTGTTTATTCTTGGTGGAAATATTGGTTTGCCACAAGCTCCTTCATCATAGCTGGGAGGGAAGCCTGCTGTTAGGTTTCTGTCTTTTTTGGGGGAGGAGGGCGTCAAGTTAAGGAAGCTCCTTTCTGTTTTCTGTACTGTTTAAGCACATGAATGATTGTTAACTTCGTAGAATGAGTTTTCTGAATCCACTGAGCTGACTCCATGGCTTTTCTTCTTTAATCTGTTAGGTTGATTGGTAGATTACCTGATAGATATTCTGATGCTGAACCATTTTACATTCTTAAGCTAACTCCTACTCTCCCATGATAACTTATCTTTATACACTGCTGAGTTGCTGATATTTTATTTGGAATTTTTGCATTTATGATCGAAAGAAGGAAAGGGGTATGCCGGTCTTGGCTTCATTATTAATGTTCTGTGGGCCGTGTTGCATGAATCAGGTGCTCTGCCCGATCCTTCCCTGTGGGAGCCCTTTCTGCTCTGTTACCTCACAGATGCTGACTCAGTGCCGCAGGGCCGTTCCCAAACCCGACTCCCAGGGAGCCTGTGGTTTCGGTGCTCTTCTCAGCTCTGCATTTGTGTGTCGCTGTCGGTTCATAGAGCCGTGTAGCCAGTTTTGAGCTGGAGCATGTCTTTTTTTTTTTTTTGGCTTGATAGGTTATATTTGTGCTTGTTAGCGTTGGGGCCGAGAGGGCTCCTCGAAAACTGACTGTATTATGATGCCTTGAGCAGAAGCCTCCAGAGGGTACTTATTGTTTTCAACTTTTTATTTGGAAGCATTTGAAACACAGAGGGAGGGGATTTTTTGTTTATTAATTTTTATTGGAGTATATTTGCTTTACAATGTTGTGTCAGTTTCTGCTGTACAGCAAAGTGAATCAGCTATACGTACACATACATCCCCTCTTCTTTGGATTTCCTTCCCGTTTAGGTCACCACAGAGCACTGAGTAGAGTTCCCTGTGCTATACAGTAGGTTCTCATTAGTTATCTGTTTTATACCTAGTATCAATAGTGCATATATGTCGTTCCCAATCTCCCAGTCCATCCCACCCCCCCTTCCCCCTGGTATCCATACATTTGTTCTCTGTATCTGTGTCTCTATTTCTGCTTTGCAAATAAGTTCATCTGTACCATTTTTCTGGATTCCCAGAGGGAGGTTTAAAGACTGATACAAGGGACACTCAGATACCGTCTTGAGACGTTTGAATGTAAATTTCAGGCTTTCTGTCACTTCACTCCTCAATACTTCAGTGTGTATCTCCAAGAGGGTCTTTAGAGCTTTGAAGTAAAGCAACTTTGATGGATAACAGATACTGCTCTGCAGTTTCCCCCGCCCGCCGCTTGTCGTGATCACGTATGCCCGCTCTCTGCCTGCCCACAGGATGACAGTTATAGAAAGGGCACCTTCCCAGGATTACAGTGGAGCCAACACTCCCATGGCTCCTGCCACCCTCCGTTTGGTTAGCAACACATCAGCGCTGCATCTCTCATCTCCCTTCCCCCGGGACAGTGTGTGTTTTCTTTGTTCCTCTTCAGCTAACACGTAGACATTTTAAATTGTTAAAATCCTTTAATAATGTATTTTCTCAGGCCCATACTCTGACATTAGTAGACCCTTCAAGTCCACTTGTGAAATGTGTTGGATACAGAATAACTGCCTATAATTCACAAAAACATGCATGGATAAAATGCCATAGTGCTGGGAAAGAGAAGGTTACTTTAGTCCCAACAAATTAAAAATAATCTTAATACATTCAGATTATGGACTAAGGTATTTCCAAATTTCTCACATTTAGGTTCTTATCCTAAAGTTCTTTTAAAAAAAGGAAATTCTTAATCTTTTGATTCAGATTACCAAATCTGCTTTACTGTTCATTTTCATTTTGAGTATGTGTATTAGAAGCATAGTTGCATGAAACTCGCATTCCTACCGTGTGTCTTTTCCAGGATTCTGTGTCATGAGAGGTGGCATCTGCTCACCACATATGTGCGCGCATCACCTGGGCAGTGAGTGTACGTGGACCTGAGGTCATGGTGCTGGGAGGCTGTTGAACCAGATCCGTGATTCTGACCCCACACCTAGTCTTGTTCGGAGGTAGCCACAGCAAATACTTATTAAATTAAATCAAGTAAGTGGGTTCCAGTAGCTGGGTCAGAGCGTTGCCTTTGAAAGGAAGAATGGAAACGGACTGAAGTCGCTCCCTTTGATTCACGTTTCCTTGTGTGTGTTGGCGTCACGGTAGTGGTCCTGCCCTCGTCTTCACCCCCTTCTCCAGCACATGGCTTGTCGTGTGGCTCTGCAGACTCCTCCCCCCTCCACTGGAAGGATGCCGTGTCTCCTCACCCCTCGACTCAGGGTTCAGATGTGTGGCAGGCGTGGTGTTTCAGGTTCCAGCCTGCACTTGGAGGCCCGTGTGTCTCAGCCCGTCCCCCGCGGCATCCTTGCCTGGGAACTTGCCCAGGATGCCCGCCGCTCCCAGGAAGAGCTGAGCTCCTCAGCTGGACGCAACCTGTGTCAGCTAACCCCTCGCTGACCTTCAGACATAAGAGACAAGTACACGCTTGTTTTGTGCTTCTGAAGTTTGTGGTTATTCGTTATGCAGTGTCATGGTGCCTGTAGGTAACCGTTACAGTCATCAGTGGTCAAGGAAGGCTTGAGCCTCTGTCTGAACTCAGTGAGACACACAGCGTTGTATTTTACAACAATGTATGCTTTCTGTTTTCTTTTGACAGTGTTTGTAATAAAAATAATCCAAGAACCGTGAGTATGAAACTTCCTATGGTTGACTTCAGACTTAAGGCCTTTATTTCACAGACCAGGAAATAGCACGATGAGATGGTAACAGCCAGAGCTGGGGCAGGAGCCTTGGCCTCTCGGCTTCTGGTCCAATGCTCTTTCTTTTGCGTCCGGACATTCGTAGATAATGAAAAAAGCTGTAAGAGGCCTCATTTGTTCGCCGCATATGCTAAGTGAAAAGTTAGAAACGCCCTCCCCTGCTGCAGGTGATTCGCAGACCAAGGCACTCGCAGGACTTTAAAACAGTTTCGGGACTTAAATTGTATGAAATGGGCTCTGTGCTGATTCATCAGGCCCAGGTTTTCACCTGAGAAATGGCAGGGCTGCTGGTAACTCACCCGCTCGTAGGCACAAGATGTCACTATTGTGCTTACGGCGCAGATCACATTCTTGTTGAAATTTTAATGCCTTTAATGGTCTGCCGTTCTAGCCCAGAGTGAACTAATCAGACAGCCTGCGCTGGGACATAAATCATAGCGTACTCCTGGGGAACCTCAGGGGAAATAAATCACGGAATTTTTTTTTCAATCAGCTCTTCAATCATTCTTTTTAGTCACATAGAAAATACGGTCCATGCTGTATTTACAGTTTGATGGTAAGGAGATGTTTAACATCAGTGTAGGAGATTAAAAATGACAAGTTATATGGTGAAGAGCGTGAAAAGGTGTTTACACTGACATGTAATATCTAGGTTGATCTACACCTCAGTAAGAGATGTCATAAATCCAGGAGCAGGCCCACGAGTCTGCGCACTGGGAGAGTTAATGTGGCGGTCAGCACGTCTGAACGGTCCGGGCCCCACGTGTAGGAAGATGCTGGACCCAGCGCTGCTCACGAGTGTTAAGGGGGCTTCTCCTGCTCTGCTTTTCTGGGTGCGGGCTGCCAGCAAAAGCACCTCTCTCCCTTCCCTCCAAATTTGGTTTTCCCGATTTTTGTATCGGTGTGACTGATGCCCATTCACCCATTTGGTTTCTACTTTCTAAAAGATAAGACATGCTTTTCTGATTTAACCCAAGAAAATAATGTTTGTATTCTACCTCTGCCCCCAAACACATTCCAGTTCTTGCAAGAGATGACAGATGTTTTTGGATTTTATTAAAAAAATGACACTTTTATATATTACGTAAAATATTCAGTGTAAAAACTTGACAGCCGCTAAGACTATTAAAATTATATGTCAAGTAAGAAATGAGTTTACTTTGAGTGAAAGCCCGAAGAGTTATCTTACAAACTTTATGCTTTTGGCCTTGTAGGGGGTTATCCTTTCCCCATTTCTCTTCCAAACAAAAAAACCTATGAAACAGAATCAACATTTACCGGTACTTGTGTGCATGAGCACGTACACACACACCCCGACCATGTTCTCTGGTCCTCAGCTGTGTTACAGGGTGATGGTTTTCAAGTTGGGATGGATAATCGGTTTGTACCCGTCTGTTCACACTCTTTTGCACTCAGCTGAATTTAACACCGATAGCAGGTATTGATGAGATAATGGCCAGCTTAGAAACGGGACCCTGGCTATTAATAGCTTTCTGTATATTCAGTATTTATTGAATACCTATCATAGTTGCAGCAAAATGATAGCTGTTGTGTAGGATGTAAAAGAAGCGTAAGCCTTGGCTACTGGTCTAAGATTTTAATCTATTCGGAAAGGCAATAGAGAAGTATAATGCGAATCAAATCGTGGTATAATCAACCAAACTAAATTAACCCCATGTACAAAATAAAAGTATTTGACCACAGTAAATTAACGACTATGAAAAGGAAAGGATTTTGGCTAAGAGTATGTCGTAATTTTTTAAACAACTCCATTTCAAAACAGTATATAATCTGTGGATTTCTGGGGCAGGGTAATTATTTTCACAACATATCATTTTTATCCTTTCCAAACTCTCCTTCACCTGTGCCCCCCGCCCCCCAGTTTATCTAAGATGACTGTCATCCTAGGGGCTGGTTTCTGCATCCGTCTCTCTGGCCTGCCTTCACTGTCAGGGGGAGAGTAGGGCTCTGCCCCACACCCTTCTCAGTTGGCCACCACCACCTCACGGCTACTGTGTGAATCCAGCAGTGGCAGGATGGCCACTCTCACTCAGTGAACAGGGGTGTTTCCAGATTAGTCTCATGATCTGCTCCCACCTCTTTTCCTCATCTCACTTCTCAGGATTTTTCTCAGGTCTGGGAGTTGCAAACTGGTCCTCAGTGTCTTGTGTTGTCACATCTGTGCTACATTAGCGCTATTCATCTACATTTCTGAAACATTTGTGATACCGTTTCCTAATTCCTTACGTATTACTTAACAGTGAAACATTAGAGGAAATCTGTTAAAGATAAGAAAAGCCGTGAATGCTTGATAATTTCATTATTATTTAATGCTATTCTGAAAATCCTAGAACTCGCACAAATGACTCGATAATAAGAATAAAATTTAAAACTAGAATACAAAACTCAATCATTATTTTAAACGTTAGAACCGAAAACTCTAAAAGGGACAAGTTAAAAACACCTGGATTTGATATGTCAAGTTGCTGGAGACATAATAAACACACAAATGTCATTATTTCTATGTATAGGGATAGTTTGTGGATCATATAATGAAAAGCAAATCCTGCTTACAATAACAACTTTATGGACGACGTATAGCAGTCCTACTGGACAGGTGTGTCATTTCCTGATCTACTGCAGCACTTCTGGAGATCCTACCTGCCTTGTCCCCGTTGTGCGTGCAGCCATCCTGCATGTCGCTTGCCGTGCTCACTGCACCACCCTTGGACCCCAGATGTGACTGATTGGTCCAGGCGTGAAATTGCTAACCCGAACCAGACACTGGCTAGCCAACAACATAGCAGATTTTCTCTCTTATGAACTTGAACTAAGAGACAAAGAGACCATTTACTTCATTGGTGGAGGTAAGCAGACGTGAAAATTCAAGAAGAGCTAGGGGTGGAAGTGGGCCCTGAAAAACCCAATGTGCCAACTAAAATTATGGAGAAACAAAAACTGTGAATAAGCAGAGAAGTTGGTCTGAAGAGAGAAGCACATGAATGAAGCTGATTGACAGAGAACAGCAGAGAGGAGAAGCCACTGGCTCCAGAGATGGAGGTGGAAAGAAGAGCCTTGGCTCCTGGCTGTCCTGTTTTAGTCCCCGTCATGTGTGTTTGTGTTGTTTCCTGTCTTTGAATTCTATGAGATGTAGTCTAACAGTAAAATCTCTCTTTTCTTTCTTGTTAGTTTCAGTGGTAATTCTTTTTATTGAAGCCAGTGATTCCTGCCCAAAGTAATGATACTAAGACGGAAAGTGTAGAGCCTATCAGAGGGAAATTATCATTTATTTTATTGAGAGAGAGAAAAAAAATAAAGAAACATTCCATATTGATGCATAGGGAGACTGAATACTATGGAGATATCAGTTTTTCCAAAACTATTTGTTAGTCAATAAAAATTGGATTGCAATCCCTCTTCTTTATGTTTTAAGTTGACAAAATTATTTTAAAGTTCACCTGACAAAATAAACCTAATAAGCAATAATGCTGATAAAAACAACTAACATTTATTTAGTGATTACTATTCGCCAGATTCTTTTTAACTACTCTCCATGGATTCAGAAGATAATGACTATGAATAATTACGAAAGTTTTAGAAAGAGTGGTGAAGCGCTACAGAATTGTTGAAACATGCTCTAAAGGTACTTAATCAGTTGTGATAGTTGTTCAAGAAAAT
Organism: Neophocaena asiaeorientalis asiaeorientalis; assembly: GCF_003031525.2. Taxonomy (NCBI): domain Eukaryota; kingdom Metazoa; phylum Chordata; class Mammalia; order Artiodactyla; family Phocoenidae; genus Neophocaena; species Neophocaena asiaeorientalis. Next base: position 3,436,155 of record NW_020172629.1, on the reverse strand, counting down.
AAGTTGAAAACCAAAGAGCTTCCAATGTATTCATTTTGAATTTATCTGTATTTGCATATTGTATATACGTAAGTGTGCCATATATTCTCTGTGTGACCGTTGGCTACTAATTTTAATATTGTTATAAATAAAAAGGTCAACTTAGACGCTCACTTTATACCCCCAAATAAATTACATTTGGATGAAGTAAATAGGCACAGAAAAAGAATCAGAGCTGCAGAAAACTGATGGTGAGCATCAAGCCTCCTCCCAAGTTTCCTCTGAGCCACACACTACATTTCAGTCCCTTCATCTGTTTTTCACTAGTTTTGATTTTTGGACTCTTCACAAGTCTGGTCATGTAAAAGGGCCTTTTCACCTATGTTAATGATTTTAGACATTATCTCTTGAACTGTTGTAAATGGACGAGTGTCTTTTGAATGACCGCCCTATTTGCAGAATGGAAAACGTTGTAGAGGTGGATGGTGCTGAAGGCAGAAAGGCCAGCCAGGAGGCTGTCGTGTCCAAGGAAGACGACGATGGCACAGGTTAAGGTGGAGACATGCATTTGAGCACTTGCGATGGACAGGACACGGGGTCTGGAAGCGGGAGGAGTCGGATGCCTGGGGACTAAGGTGGAAAGGCAGGCTGCGTGGAGGAATCCGCGAGCTCCTTCTTAGGCTGAGTTTGAAGAGCGGTGGTACGTGGAAGTGCAGACGGGTGGTAGACATGCAGACGTGTGTGTCCGAGTCTCAGGAGGCCAGTTCTGAATGGAAATACAGATTTCACAGTTACTGGTACATAGATAGTGACAGAAGCTTGGGAGGCTGAGTGGCCGTGATTGATTTGAACAGAAGATGAACCCATGGATTTGGATCCCCCTGCAGTTGGGTCCTTAGCCTTGGGAGGTCAGAACTCTCATGGGGGGCAGAGATGGAGGGACTTATGTCCCAACAGCAGAGGCTCCCGTTTACCAAGGCTGATCTGAATGTTCAACCAGCCTGTGACTGAAGTCCTTGCCGAGGCCCTGATGTGGCGCGAGTCCTTAAGGAGACCAACTGGCCACTTGGGCGAGTTGACTCCACTGGGCCCTTCTGCTCAGAAGGGACGACAGTTTGTCCTCTTGGTAATAATGACCAATTCTGGGTGGTGTTGCTCTCCCTGCTGTACAGCTTCGGCCAACGCCGCTATCTGAGTGCTGGGGCTGCAGGCAGGGAACCTCACATCATCTCAGAGAATCGCAGTGAAGGAGGGGCAGGGGTGGGCCAGGCCACGGCCATCGTTGGACACATTATACACCTCACGGTCTATATGCTTCAGGGCTGAAGGAGCACTGGAGTGGTCGGCGGGAGTGCGTCCAGCGCCCCAGCTGGGAGGCAGTACCCTGCAAAGATGCTATCTGTGTGCTGAATCAGAGATCTCTGGGGCTCTCGGTGCCCATGTGGGCCTAGGAGCCAGGGGGAGAGTAGCTCCACATTTGGTCCCCGTGGCCCTGGGAGAGTGGTGCTTCTTATCCTTCACCACTCTGGGCTCTGCAGGCCTGGGGCGTCCTAGGGCCCCAAGAGTGAGGATAATAGGCCCAGCTTCTGCCAGGTGTTCTGAACTCCTAGTGTCCAGGGATGGCAGATGACATTCGCGGTGCTGGCAGCTGCAGTTGACCATGACCAGCGAGGGGGCAGGGCTCTTGGTACACAAAGGGGAGGGGTGTGTGTGTGTTTGCCTGTCAGGTGGTTCGCTTGGGACCGTCTTGGACGTCCTCGCCTAATTGTGACCTGAGAAGGGACAGGGATTTGGGTTCTACCACCAATAAGCTCCCAAGACCTGCTGAAGTGATGGGTGAGGGTGGGAATTTAGAATGGACATGGGAGGAGGCATGGGATGCATTCTGGTCACGTCCTGGGGCCAAAGCGGCTACGGGGATGTGACTGTTCCCTGAGTCTTTGTCTCAGGAAGCCAGGCCCACAAGGAGAGGAGCCGTGAGGAAGCTCTTCTTTGCTCAGTTTTTAATTGAGTTGTTTATTTTGTTTGATGTTGAGTTGTATGAATTCTTTTTTGTTTTTTGCGGTACGCGGGCCTCTCACCGTTGTGGCCTCTCCCATTGCGGAGCACAGGCTCCGGACGCGCAGGCTCAGCGGCCATGGCTCACGGGCCCAGCCGCTCCGTGGCATGTGGGATCTTCCTGGACCGGGGCACGAACCCGTGTCCTCTGCATCGGCAGGTGGACTCTCAACCACTGCGCCACCAGGGAAGCCCCAATGTAGGAATTCTTTTTGTATTTTGGGTATTAACCCCTTATCGAATACATCATTTGCAAATATCTTCTCCCATTCAGTAGACTGCCTTTTCATTTTGTTGACAGTTTCATTTGCCGTACAAAGCTTTTTAGTTTGATGTAGTCCCATTTGTTTATTTTTGCTTTTGTATCCCTTGCCTGAGGAGACATATCCAAAAAAATATTGCTAAGACAGATGTCAGAGAGCATACTGCCTATGTTTTTTTGTAGGAGTTTTATGGATTCAGGTCTTACATTTAAGTCTTTAATCCATTTTGAGTTTTTTTTAAATATGGTGAGAAAAAGTAGTCCAGTTTGATTCTTTTGCACGTAGCTGTCCAGTTTTCCCAACACTGTTTATTGAAGAGACTGTCGTTTACCCATTGTATATTCTTGCCTCCTTTGTCATAGATTAATTGACCATATAAGTTTGGGTTTGTTTCAGGACTCTCTATTTTGTTCCATTGGTGTGTGTGTTTGTTTTTGTGCCAGTACCATACTGCTTTTATTTTTATTTTTTTTTTTTGCGGTACGCGGGCCTCTCACTGTTGTGGCCTCTCCCGTTGCAGAGCACAGGCTCTGGACGTGCAGTCTTAGTGGCCATGGCTCACGGGCCCAGCTGCTCTGCGGCATGTGGGATCTTCCCGGACTGGGGCACGAACCTGTGTCCCCTGCATTGGCAGGCAGACTCTCAACCCTTGTGCCACCAGGGAAGCCCATACTGTTTTGATTACTGTAGCTTAGTAGTATAGTTTGAAATCAGGGCATGTGATACCTTCAGCTTTGCTGTTTCTGAATATTGTTTTGGCTATTCAGGGCCTTTTGTGTTTCCATATAAATTATAGAGTTATTTGTTCTAGTTCTATGAAAAATGTAATTGGCATTTTGATAGGGATTGCATTGAATCTGTAAATTGCCTTGGCGAATATGGTCATGGTAATAATATTAATTCTTCCAGTCCACGAACACAGTATTTATTTCTATCTGTTTGTGTTGTCTTCAGTTTCTCTCATCAGTGTCTTACAGAGACACTTATAGTTTTTTACCTTTTTGGTTAGATTTATTCCTAGGTATTTTATTCTTTTTGATACAATTGTAAATGGGATTGTTTTCTTAATTTCTCTTTCTGATAGTTTGTTGTTAGTGTATAGGAACACAACAGATTTCTGTATGTTAATTTTGTATCCTGCAACTTCACTGAATTCATTTATCAGTTCTAATAGTTTTTGTTTTTTGGTGGCATCTTTAGGATTTTTTATATAGAGTATCATGTCATCCATAAACAGTGACAGTTTTACTTCTTCCTTTTCAATTTGGATTTCCTTTATTTATTTTTCTTGTCTCATTGCTGTGGCAAGGACTTCTAAAACCATGCTGAGTAAAAGTGGCAAGAGTGGGCATCCTTATCTTGTTCTTGATCTTAGAGGAAATGCTTTCAGCTTTTCACCATTGAGTATGATGTTGGCTGTAGGTTTGTCATATATGGCCTTTATATGTTGAGGTATGTTCCCTCTATACCCACTTTCATTGAGAGTTTTTATCATAAATGGATGTTGAATTTTGTCAAAAGATGTTTCTGTATCTGGATGATCATATGATTTTTATTCTTCAATTTGTTTATGTTGTGTATCACATTGACTGATTTGCAGATATTGAACCATCCTTGCATCCCTGAGATAAATCTTGCTTTACCATGGTGTATGACCTTTTTAATGTATTGTTGAATTCAGTTTGCTAATATTTTGTCAAGAATTTTTGTGTCTATGTTCATCAGTCATATTGGCCTTTGATTTTCTTTTTTTGTGGTGTCTTTGTCTGGTTTTGGTGTCAGAGTGATGCTGGCCTTGTAGAATGAGTTTGGAAGCATTTGTTCCTCTTCAATTTTTTGGAATAGTTTGAGAAGTATAGGTGTTAACTCTTCCTTAAATGCTTGGTAGAATTTACCTGTGAAGCTCTCTGTTCCTGACCTTTTGTTTGTTGGGAGTTTTAAAAATTACTGATTCCATTTCATTTCTGGTAATTGGTCTGTTCATGTTTTCTGTTTTTTCCTTATTCAGCCTTAGGGGATTGTATATTTCTAGAAATATTATTAATTTCTTCTGATTGTTCATTTTATTGGTATATATTGTTTGTAATAATCTCTTATGATCATTTGTATTTCTGAAGTGATGGTTGTAACTTCTCTTTCATTTCTGATTTTATCGATTTGGACCCTCTGTCTTTTTTTTTTGATAAGTCTGGCTAAAGGTTTATCAGTTTTGTTCATCTTTTCAAAGAACCAGCTCTTAGTTTCATTGCTCTTTTCTTTTTTTTTTTTTTTTTTTTAGTTTTTATTTCTGCTCTGATCTTTATGATTTCTTTGGGTTTTGTCTGTTTATCTTTTTCTAGTTCCTTTAGGTGTAAGGTTAGCTTGAGATATTTCTTATCTCCTGACATGGGCTTGTATCGCTATAAACTTCCCTCTTAGAACTGCTTTTGCTGCATCCCATAGATTTTGGATAGTTGGGTTTTCATTTGTCTCCAGGTATTTAAAACAATTTCTTCTTTGATTTCTTCAGTGCCTTATTTGTTGTTTAGAAACATTTTGTTTAGCCTCCATGTGTTTGTGGTTTTTGCAGTGTTTTTCTTTTAGTTGGTTTCTAGTCTCATAGCATTGTGGTTGGAAAAGATGCTTGATAAGATTTCAGTTTTCTTAAGTTTATTGAGACTTGTTTTGTGGCCTAGCATGTGATCTATCCTGGAGGACGTTCCTGTGCTGATGAGTGTCCTAAAGAGATAGAAGTGGTGCAGACATAGGCTCCATGCTGAGTTGACTGGAAGTGCACTGATGGGGGCTGGTTTAAGTCATGAAGCATGGCCATAAATCTTCTCCAGACCGAAGTGAATTTATAGCCAGGCAGAACTCTGGGCATCCTCCTGTGGAAAATATTTCCATCAAAATGTTGCCTCTTGCTGTGATCTGAATGTTTGTGTCCCCCACAGATTTACATGTTGAATCCTAACCCCCAAGGTGTTGGTATTTGGAGGTGGAGCCTTTGGGAGGCAATTAGGACATGAGGGTGGAGCTTCATGAATGGGATTAGCACCCCTATAAAAAAAGCCCCACAGAGCTCACTTCCTCCTCCTTCCATGTGAACACACAGGGAAAAGGCACCAGCTATGAACCAGGAAGCGGGTCCTCACCAGACACTGAGTGTGCTGACACCTTGGTGTTAGATTCCCAGCCTCTAAAAACCACGAGCAATAAATTTCTGTTCTTTATAAGCTGCCCAATCTGTGGTGTTTTATTACAGCAACCTCTGCTGTATTAGACTTTGTCTAATGTTCAAGTTTTAATTTTGTGGGTAGGGCCAGAACATTCTCTTCAGAAAGGGCTTGACTCCAGGGAGGCAGGACAGAGGTGTCTGCACTGGAGGTAGACCGAAGTATGTCTTGGAAGACTCCCAAAGACCTGCCGAACTTCCTGTGAGAGATTTTGAAATTCCAGCATTAGATACATTGGAGGTTTTCCATAATTTGCTATTGAAATGTTAAAAAAAAAAAAAAAAAAGAAAAACCTCAGAGAAATAGCACTGACATCTGCTAAGACCTCCAGAGGGACTAAAGCGGACAGAGGGGTGGGGATATCAGCTACTGGAGGGGAAGGACAGAGAGCCCACATAGACCTATTTTACACCCTCCCTCTCCATCTGAAGGGCAGAGAGAGTCTTAAGCCGCTTCTGAACTGAGAATATCACGCATGGGGAGCTGTAGAATCAGAGACTTGGCTAGCTCTGTCTTTTTTTGGAGAAGTTAGAAGTCCTTCCTAGGTTAATTTCAGTTGCCTCTGTAATGTATGTAGGAAGTAGACTGTCATGGTGTGTTCACCCCATTCTGTAGTTGAGAAAATCAAGACATAAAAAAATGCAATGACCCTGACGTATCTTGACTTCTCCGACATTCTCTCCACTAGGTGACGCTGTCTTGTCACATGTTCAAAATCTAGTGCCTCAAAAGAAAACAACAGTAGGAAAAAGAATAAAGCACCCAGGGAAAGGAGAAATACTAAGGTGTTTTGGAGTACAGCGTAATGCATTCTGGGCAGATTAGAGAATTACCTGCTAATGAGGGGAATTCCAGTCCTGCCCAGGAAACATCTTTCACGACCTACGTTTATGTTTGGTCTCAGATGAAGTTTTGTTTTGTTGTCAGAGCGTGTTATAATGCCATTGCCAACTGTAACGAGGTTAGCTCGTGATCTGGAAACTTTGATGGTGGATGAGTCTTTCTGATGGGAAGACAAAGAAGAAGAAATTCAGAAAATCGTCAGCACACATGATGAAGGTCAATGGCATATCATTCCCTAAATGGCTCAAGAGGATTTGGAGCAGAAGTATCTTGGTAGGTCTTAAATGATTCATAAAGAGTTCATAGGAAAATCAGAAATTTGAGACTCATTGCTTTAAATGAAAATCTCTTTTCCTACTAAATCAACTGCTGGAGAGTTTTTTCTCTAGGAGACTATTTTTAGCTCCTAGAAGTAGTGAATTCTTTATTTCACCCTGTTATTAGGTTCGTTGGTTTTTAAAAAAAATGCATTTTCCAGTTTATTAAAATCAAATCACAACTGACTTCTTACTGTCTCTAGCCTTATGTAGAAAAGGCTGTTCGGGTGGCCCTGGTTTTGTGAATGCTGGGCTATTAGGAGCTCCTTAAATTGAGCTGAAGGCAGGGAGGTCCAGTTGGAGGCCGGGCTGCCGTTACTTTTAGCTGCTCTTCCTAAGAGGATGTGGTGTCGTTCCACGTAATGCAGATCACGTGGTGATGTGGCAGCGGAGGAAGCAGGCTCCCAGGGGCTGTTTGCCCTTGCTGACCCCCTTTCCCAGGGTGTGGCTACAGGGCCGGCATGTCTCTGAGTCCTGTGTGACAGACGCGTCGCCATGCTGAGGACATCGTGATGGAAGGGGTGACCGTGCCGGGGACCCTGGGTGCCTGAGATGAGCCATTGGAGGACGTTAGACTGTGGCAGTGACGGCTTCATTTTCTTGGGTTCGGGTTAGTAAGGCCTATGGTGCTACATCTTTAAGTATTGAAACCGTCTTATCTGCAGTGAAGTGATGAGAACACGGTCGATTGTTTGATGAAACCTCTTCCTTATTTCCCTCATCAGCCTCTTGCGGGCTGGGGTCCTGGCAGAAGCAGGATGCAAATGCAGAGACGTCAGTGAATGGGTTAGTAAAGTGGGGCTGAGTTCGGGGGACAAACCCGGGACGTTGCAGCACCCAGAGACCTGTCCCAGCAGGGAGCCGGTAGCCAGGGCCAGGAGGGGCGCTGGCTGTCTGGGGGAGGCGCCTTCCCGCGGCTACGTAGGCATCTGTCTCCCGAGTCTCCCAGGACTCAGCCAGAAGCCAGAAGCCACGGGGGCGGGGGATGCATTTCTGTGATGTCGTGGACGGCACAGAGCGGAGCAGAGGAGGGTGGAGGGCTGCTGGGCAGTGTGGGAGAGAGTGTCCAAGGTTACGGAGCCGACGGAGCTGACGGTGCCGACAGTGTCACGGATGGCATGCTGCCCAGTGTGGACGGCTGTCTGGGACCCTGTGTGGTCGCATCCTTTGTATATTTCCCTCCACCATCTAACCACTTCTGTTCTGCCTGCAGAAGCAGTTCTCAACTTCAAAAGACTTTACCTGAGCTTTGAGACCTCTTCCTGCTCTGAAATCTATGACATTCTGAAACTCCAGTCCCAAAGCACTTAAAAATAAGGTCTCTCTAGGGGATTAAGAGGTACAAACTATTAGGTATAAAATAAGCTACAAGGATACATTGTGGAACGTGAGGGAGATAGCTAATATTGTCTAATAACTATAAATGGAGCCCTTCAAAAATTTTTTTCTTTTCTTTTTTTCTTTTCTTTCACATCTTTATTGGAGTAGACATGCTTTTACAATGTTATGTTAGTTTCTACTGTACAACGAAGTGAATCAGCTATATGTATACATGGATCCCCATATCTCCTCCCTCTTGGGTCTCCCTCCCACCCTCCCTATCCCACCCCTCCAGGTGGTCACAAAGCACCGAGCTGATCTCCTTGTGCTATGCGGCTGCTTCCCACTAGCCAACTATTTTACACTTGGTAGTGTATATATGTCCATGCCACTCTCTCAGTTCATTCCAGCTTCCCCTTCCCCCACTGCGCCCTCAAGTCCATTCTCTATGTCTGCGTCTTTGTTCCTGCCCTGCCACTAGGTTTAACAGTACCGCTTTTTAAAATTCTGTACGTATGTGTTAGCATACGGTATTTGTTTTTCTCTTTCTGACTGACTTCACTCTGTATGACAGATTCTAGGTCCATCCACCTCACTACAAATAACTCAGTTTCGTTTCTTTTTATGGCTGAGTAATATTCCATTGTATATATGTGCCACATCTTCTTTATCCATTCATCTGTCATGGACACTTAGGTTGCTTCCATGTCCTGGCTATTGTAAACAGAGCTGCAATGAAGATTGTGGTACATGACTCTTTTTGAATTATGGTTTTCTCAGGGTATATGCCCAGTAGTGGGATTGCTGGGTTGTATGGTAGTTCTATTTTTAGTTTTTTAAGGAACCTCCATACTGTTCTCCATAGTGGCTGTATCAATTTACATTCCCACCAACACTGCAAGAGGGTTCCCTTTTCTCCACACCCTATCCAACATTTATTCTTTGTAGATTTTTTGATGGTGGCCATTCTGACTGGTGTGAGATGATACCTCATTGTTGTTTTGATTTGCATTTCTCTAATGATTAGAGATGTTGAGCATTCTTTCATGTGTTTGTTGGCAATTTGTATATCTTCTTTGGAGAAATGTCTATTTAGGTCTTCTGCCGATTTTTGGATTGGGTTGTTTGTTTTTTTGATATTGAGCTGCATGAGCTGCTTGTATATTTTGGAGATTAATCCTTTGTCAGTTGCTTCATTTGCAAATATTTTCTCCCATTCTGAGGGTTGTCTTTTCATCTTGTTTATGGTTTCCTTTGCTGTGCAAAAGCTTTTAAGTTTCATTAGGTCCCATTTGTTTGTTTTTGTTTTTATTTCCCTTACTCCAGGAGGTGGGTCAAAAAGGATCTTGCTGTGCTTTCTGTCATAGAATGCTCTGCCTATGTTTTCCTCTAAGAGTTTGATAGTGTCTGGCCTTACATTTAGGTATTTAATCCATTTTGAGTTTATTTTTTATGTATCGTGTTAGGGTGTGTTCTAACTTCATTCTTGTACATGTTGCTATCCATTTTTCCCAGCACCACTTATTGAAGAGCCTGTCTTTTCTCCATTGTATATTCTTGCCTCCTTCGTCAAAGATAAGGTGACCATATGTGACTGGGTTTATCTCTGGGCTTTCTATCCTGTTCCATTGTTCTATATTTCTGTTTTTGTGCCAGTACCATACTGTCTTGAGTACTGTAACTTTGTAGTATAATCTGAAGTCAGGGAACCTGATTCCTCCAGCTCTGTTTTTCTTTCTCAAGATTACTTTGGCTATCCGGGGTCTTTTGTGTTTCCATACAAATTGTAAAATTTCTTGTTCTAGTTCTGTGAAAAATGCCATTGGTAATTTGATAGGGATTGCATTGAAGCTGTAGATTGCTTTGGGTAGTAGAGTCATTTTCACAATATTGATTCTTCCAATCCAGGAGCATGGTATATCTCTCCATCTGTTTATGTTATCTTTGATTTCTTTCATCAGTGTTTTATAGTTTTCTGAGTTCAGGTCTTTTTGCCTCCTTAGGTAGGTTTATTCCTAGGTATTTTATTCTTTTTGCTGCAATCGTAAATGGGATTGTTTCCTTAATTTCTTTCTGATCTTTCGTTGTTAGTGTATAGGAATGGGAGCCCTTAAAAATTATGAATCACTCACTATACTGTACACCTGTAACTGACATAATAAAAAAATAAGGCCTATCATGTCACTGGTCTGAAAGGCACCCGCGCTCAGTGTTGACTCTCTGCATGGCAGTCAGATGCATAGAGTATTCATGTGGCTTGTGGCCACTCTCAACACTGCCTTCTGAAACCAAGATGGCAGCAAAGATCATTAAAGAGGAAATTATTCCCATCTAGAAAACTGTCAGGATTTTTTTTTCTTAAGGGCTGAATTATTGAGACATGAAAATTAAAATTATAGTTTATTTTGGAAGTATTGAAAAATTTTTTGTTCTCTCAAGAACTTACGAGTATTAATCAGAAGAGAATCTCTTACAAGTACTTCCAATGAGAGGAGAGAGTGAATTCAACCCGATAATTAAAAAATCTAGAAAGTCCTTGGAGAGAGCCTCATTGGTGAAGGTGGGAATGGGGGCCCTCGGTCAGCAAAGCCCAGGCCCTGGCTCACAGGGTCCGTCCTGGGTAAGTTTGTCCAGTGCAGCACGTGGTGCGGGATGGCCCCCTCTTCCCAGTCCCCTCCTTCCGTCTCCAGTGTCTGAGGCCCACGCTATTCGCTGACTTGGGCTGTGGCTGTTTGCTTTCAGACATGGACAGCGTCATTTGGTCATTTGGTCGGGATGGGAGAACTTGTTTTCCGGCACATTTTGGAGGAGAGCAGACAGAGATTTCTGCCCCTTGGGGGTGGCGGGGAGTGTGCTAAGGACTTAGTGGAGATGCCCGCCCACACGTTCCTGACTACAGCTTTATGTAGAAACACTCATTTTCCCAGCGCGACCTCCTTTCTAAACAGCAGGGTCTTCCTCGACCACGCCGTTTCCCTCTTCAGCTCCTGTTCCAGAATCCCAGGAGCAGAAGCCCAGCTTCCGAGTCTCACCGTGAAGTCCTGTCCTATCCAGCACTTGGGCACACATCCCAATCCACCCACTATAGTGCAGTGTTTACTGACAATTTTTTCTGCTTTTCCACTTTTATCACTAACCCAGTGAGCTGTGAATGATTCCTGGACCTGTGGTTCAAACCCTACTCTCAAGAATCCAGAGCTTTCTGTGTCCCAGTTTACCTCTAGGGAAGAGAAGTTCAGCTGGCCCACATCTGCCTGTTACGGCTGAACTGTGCCCCCAGATCCATACGTTGGGTCCTGGCCCCAGTACTTCACGATGTGACTCTACTTGGAGTCAGGCCTTCACAGAGATGCTTAAGTTCCATGAGGCAAATCCCCTGTGACTGGTGTCCTCGAAGAAGAGGACATGACAGCTGGGCTGGACATGTGAAGAGGCAGCCGTGTGGAGAGGCAGCAGGAAGGTAGCCGTCTGCAAGCCACAGAGAGAGGCCTCTGAGGACCCCTCACCTGCCCTGGCCTCTAGAACAGTGAGAAACGAGGTTCAGGTACATACACGGCCCAGCCCAGTCTGTGGTGATTTGGGAGGGAGGGTGGCCCAAGCAGACTGGCCACCAGCATGAGTGATATGGCGTGTGGACCCTGGCAACTGGCCATTCTTGGGACGTACCCAAGCCCATTCATTTACTCATTCTTTCCACAGATGTCTGCTGTACCCAGCACAGGGTACACGCAGTGACCATTACAGCATGTAGACCTTCCTGGGACTGAAACAAAGGAAACACATTTTTAAACTCAGTATTTTTAGTGATTCAGTCACCTCAGGTAGCATATAATATGGACTCGTAATTAACCATATTTCATGAAAAAGAAATTGATCTTAAGTCATCCATTATTACTGCTTAAAATTACTATTTTATATAGAGGTTCCTTAAGAAACTAAAAATGGAGCTATCATATGATCCAGCAATCCCACTCCTGGGCATAAATCCAGAGAAAAACATGGTTTGAAAGGATACATGCACCCCCGTGTTCATAGCAGCACTATTTACAATAGCCAGGACATGGAAGCAACCTAAATGTCCATTGACAGGTGAATGGATCAAGGAGATGTGGTGCACATGTACAGTGGAATATCACTCAGCCATAAAAAGGAATGAAATGATGCCATTTGCAGCAACATGGATGGACCTAGAGATTATCACACTAAGTGACGTAAGTCAGAGAAAGACAAATATGTGGGCTCTAAAAAAAATGATACCAATGAACTTATTTACAAAACAGAAACAGACTCACAGACTTAGAGAACGAACTTACGGTCACCAAGGGGGAAGTGTGGGAGGAGGGATAGTTAGGGAGTCTGGGATTGACATGTACTCACTGCTACATTTAAAATGGGTAACCACCCGGGACCTACTGTATAGCACAGGGAAAAACAGTAAAATAAAATTACTGTTTAAAAAATAAAATGGTATACAGCTGTATACATATATTCTTCACTTTCAACCAGTAAAGACAAAGGTAATGGGTCTCTGTTTTTTGGTCACCGTTAGTAAAGCGTAAATAGCAACAAGTAGGTATAAGATGGCAGCGTAACACTTCTAACGCTGTCAGCGCTTCCGGTTATTTTCCCCGACACATCAATCTGGTCCAGGCGGGGAGAGGTGACAAGCCTGCTTCTTGTGCCAGAGCAACGTGAGCCTTCACGCACACTTGCTCACGCATAACCTGGGCACACACATCACACGACACCCGTCGCAGAGCACACGCGCACACAGCCACACCCTTTGTAAACACACTCGTACGCATGTGCACCATGGCCTTTGGTTCCGATTAGGCAGTAGCTTCAGGCGGAGATAGACCTGGGGAGTGCGTCTGAAACCAGCGGCAGGGAGCTCTGAGTGTGTCCTTGGGATCACGAACTGCTAAGCGGGCAGGACACTAGTCTCCCGGAGCAGATGTGGCTGCCGCCGCCTGTGTTGCGTGGAGTTTTCTGGTTAGTCCCTTTGATGGAGCAGGCAGCGAGGCCGAGACGATGCGAACCCTGGTTTTCAGCGGCTTGGTCAGGCAGCGGCAGCGTCTGCGGACGAGCTGGTGCAGCCGGGGGCCCAGAGCGGAGCGGGAAACGAGGGGAGGCCGTGGCGAGTTCGAGGTTAGGAGTAAAAGTATTGAACAAGCAGGGAAGGCAGAGGCTGTGACCGGAGGGCAAGGCTGGCCCTGTTTGCCTTGGCAGCCCTTCTGAGAGCTGCTGGCACGTCAGTCTCAAGGGCAGGCCTTTGTCTGGTTGGACGGGCTGCTTCCTCAAGGCAGGGGTGGCCAGCGGAGACGCTGCTCTATCTGGACCCCAGCGGCATTGTTCTTCGTTCCTCCTGCAACGCATTGAGTACTGATAACGTAGGGAACTTAGACGCGTGCGTTTTCCTTCCTGCCGCCCAGCAAACACTATGAAGTTCACTAGGTCTTGGGATCCACTTCCATGGTTTATACGTAATGATACCTGGAGGATGTGTGCGAATTAAACATTACGAATGGCTTACTTTATTTTTTGTTATATTTATCATAAAAAATTCCAAGTATAAAAACGAATAATAGGGTAATGGAAATGCCTGGAAGGCCACCGCCTACTTTCAGCAGTTGTTAACGTGTTGACGTAACATTTTTGCTGAAGCATCGTAAGGTAAATTATAGGTGCTCTGGACATCAGGGCACTTAATCCTCCAGAGCTTCAGCGTATATCCTTCCAAAACAAGGCTATTTTCCTGTGTAAACACAATGCCGTTATCACGCCAAACAAGATTAACCATCACCATCAAATATTCAGGCCGTGTTCGCATTTGCCAACTGCCCCCTCAATTTGATGGATCACTTTCGCTCTGTCTCTAGCAGTCCGGGCCTCATTTTTTCCCTTTTACTTGCTAAATAATTATAATGATACCCGTATTTCCTGTCTTAATGGGAACATTGTGAGAATATGAGAAAACAGTCATGAGTCCCCTTGAAAACTGAATGCACTTCACTAACTTCAGGCGTTGTTTTTATGTGGAAATGGGGTTTCTCAGAGGTGAAGAAGGTAGGGCTGTCCACATTGATCCTCACTCCATCAGATTTCATATCATTTGAGAGAAGCCTTTGTGTTTGGGGGTCGAACAGGCACCCCCGTGATCTCACAGAAAGCGGTCCCCAGTGTAGGAAGGGCATAAAAATGGAAGCCGGGGAGAAAAGTCACACCTTATGGACCCTGGCTGGAGGTGTGGTCTGGTAACCGTTACCCTCAATGAGCCCCTGGTTCTGGGGGCGTCAGAGCCCCCCACGGCCCTCCCGGTCCCCCCAGTTTTGCCTCCATCACTTCTCGAGCCCACAGTGACCCCTTCAGCTTAGCTCCAGTTTCTGTGGCTTAACTCAGAAATGCGACATTTGCCGGAACAATTTTTCTTGTGAAATCTGGCACACCTTGAATTCTGTATTTTGACATGTTCTGGGTTTCTGATCTCTGCAACTAAATTTTAGCCCCCAAAGGCTAGAGGTAGTGTCGTACGCCCTTTTTATGGCACAGAAAGCTGACGTAATGCTTGGAATATCTGGTAGTCGCAGATCATAATTGTTGCTCAATAACTGAGAAAACCTTCTTCTTCCCTTTTGAATAGTAAGTAAAGCATCAGGAGGAATGCCAGTTTATAATTTTGATTAATTTACTGCTTAAAAGGAAGTCTGGGGCTTTTTCAAGGTAAAATTTATGGCATAAGGCACCTGGCTTCTCTTGCTGCTGTTTTTCTGGGAAATATCTTGCATCCTTTACTTCCTTGAAGAATTTGACGTTAGATCAAAAATCAGAGACATTAAGGCCAGGGGACAGCAGTCTTTGGGGAACACCTCCCACTGGCATAATTTCAGAGGAAGAGGAGCCCAGCCGGGTAGAAAGGCAATATTCAGGACAAAACCAAGGTCTTTTAATGATTAGCTCAGGCTTGCAGTGCGCTTAAGACAAAATGAACACACCTCCACACCTTGGTGACACCTTTTCCTTGTTTCTAACACCCTTTCCCGATGCTTTAATCTTGTGTCACTCATCACCCGCTATCATTAACGTTTATTGAGTGCTAAACCCGAGAGGCAGTCTCTCGTGTGTGTGTGTGTGTGTGTGTGTGTGTGTGTGTGTGTGTGTGTGTGTGTGTGTGTGTGGTGATTAAGGGCATGGGTTGAGCTTGAATCTCTGTCTGCTGCTTTCTTACTGACCTTGGGCAGTCTTAAGGCTCACTTTCCTAGCTTGGAAAATGGGGATGATAGTAGTCCTTCTAGTAGTCGTAGAAACGTTTAGGGTGGTGCCTGCCACGTAGTAAGTGCTCAATAAGCCATAGCAGTTTTTGATGTGAATAGGTGGGTGATTGATATGGTGCCTCCAGGATTTCAGTAAGTGTGGCAGTAAAGAGGCTATGTATGGAGACTACTTATACACGGTTAATTCTGTGTACAGAAATAATGATAAAATACACGTGGCTCAGTGGAGGCTGCAAGGCACACTGTTTAAGGAGGACCAGATGGGGAAGCAGGAGACCTGCCCTCCAGCCCTGGGACTGCCACAGATACCCCGTTCCTTGCTCCATCTCAGTGGAGACAGATTCCACTTGATGAGGGGTTCCCAACTGTCTCCTTTAAAGCATCAAGCCTTTAAGATGCTCCACGGAAAAGGAATCTCAAATAAATTTGGGAAACAGTGAACATTTTATCTCCCACTTGGAGAAGCACAGTGTCTTTAATGCTCTGAATTACCGTTAATTTGGTTAAACTCAGAATTTCCTGTAATGATTTGTCTATTGATCCCCCCCCCACCTTTTTAGTTTTTATGATGTCCTTTAACATTCTGTGAACCTAATGTTTCAGAAAAATGCTTAGAAAATGTTGTATTAGATGATCCTCCAGGTGCCTTTGAAAAGTCTATTTTTAGGTGTAATACAAGGTTGACATTTACCCTTCATCTCTGTAATAGTTCCTTTTCTGACTTTCTCATGCTTGAATACCCTTCTCACTGCTACTCCTCCTCTGTAACCTCAGACTAAGCTGTTTCTAGAAACATGGAGTTGTACCATCCTTCAATCTACCGTTCAGATTTTGCAAAAGTATTGTACTGTCAGGCCCTCTAAGTCAAACTGTGTATAATAAAGTAGAATTTTGAAGCTATTATGATAAATACATGGAATTATTAATATTCCATGAAGGAGGTGAAATTGGGACACAAAACTAGCACCAATAAACCAAGCCTGTAAATTGAAAACCCACTTGTAAAGCCTGGTACATGGCCATTTAGAGCAACAATGGGTGATGATGACAGTAATACTTATTTTGTTTTTAAGAGTCAGAATTTCAAGGGGGAAAAAGGCAACAAATCTAGTTATTAATAACTTCCTTTAGTTGGAGACACAGTTTTTAATGTTAAGATTTAACTGGTAACCTTATTTAATCATCTTGAGAGATTCATGGGCCACCAGAGCCTATTTGGGATCAAAATTATTCAAATTCTTACAAAGTGTAAAGAGAGGGGAGCTGACATAAGGAAGCTTAACCATGGAGTCCAGTGTTGCCATAAAACCTTGTTTATCCAGAACTTGGGGGTGTGCCCCTCCCCACCTGCTGGTAGCGCAAGCACTGACCAGGCCCTGTATTCTTTTTCTTCCTTAGTTTTGAAAGTCCTTGTCAGACATATGAACTCTGCTGTTATTTTTGTTAAAGGAATCAATAACTGGTGGGGGAGATTCAATCTTTCTTGTGTGACTAAGAATCTTGCAGTTTGTCCGGGTCATGATTCTGAAAGCAGATTTCGTTTTGTGCGTGAGGTTGCCATAGAGGCTGGACAGTCGGGCCATGGGGACAGAGTCCTCATTCGGCCACTAAGTGGGTGAGTGACCCAAAGCTCCATTTGCCTGAATGGAAGATGGAGAGCATAAAAGGGCCCATTTAATAGTGTCGCTGAGAGTCTCCATGGGGCAGGCAGGTAAAGCTCTTACCTCAACGTTTAGCACATGGTACTTGGGAAAGGTTAGTTCTACTTCTTATTATGAACTCAGATATTATGATGTCCGTACATTCCAAAGCACTTGACAGATTCAATGCAGTCTCTATCAAAATTCCAGTGGCATTCTTCACAGAAATAGAACAGAGAACCCTAAACTTCGTATGAAACCACAAAGGATTCTGAATAGCCAAAGCAATCTTGAGAAAGAAAAACAACGCTGGAAGCATCACATTCCCTGATTTCAGACAATATTACAAAGCCACAGTAATTAAAACAGTATGGTATTGGCATAAAGACAGACATGTAGATCAATGGAACAGAACAGAGCCCAGAAACGAACCCATGCCTATACGGTCAGTTAACTTACGACAAAGGAGTCAATAACATACAATGGGGGTAAAGATGGTCTCTTCAATAAATAGTATTGGGAAAACTTGAAGCCACATGTAGAAGAATGAAACTGGACCACTGTCTTACACCATACATAAAAATTAACTCAAAATGGGTTAAAGACTTGAATGTAAGACCTGAAACTGTTTAAAACTCTTAGAAGAAAGCATAGGTGGTAAACTCCTTGACACTGGTGTCATTAGGGTGACCCTGATCCAACATGACTGTCGTCCTTATAAAAAGGACACAGAGGCAGCCTTGCAGAGAGGACACCACATGGTGATGAGGATGTTCCCCTACAAGCCAGGGAGAGAGCTGGGAGCAGATGGTCCCCTTGGTGTCAGGGGACCAAGCCCCTGGCACCTGGCCTCCAGGACCAGGAGACAATCGGTTTCTGTTGTTTGAGCTACGAAGTTCGTGGCATTTTGTGATGGCGGCCTTACAGTCACCTAAAATCCTCTGCATTTCTACGTGGAGTTTTGGTTTCCGTGGCTCCTGATGTGACTTGCTTTCCTTGCTTTCCCGGGCGCTTGCCGAGTCCTCTTCGTCCCCCTGTGGTTTTGTCTTTGGTGTTTCTGCTGCAGGGTTGCCCTCCCTTTGCTTCTTCACCAATCCAGGCGCTGTTCAACCTGGGTCTCAGTGCAAGAGCCACTTTCTCTGTGCAGCTGCTCTTCACACTGCTACCTCATCCATCCATCCATCCATCCGTCCGTCCATCCATCCATCCAGTGGTTCCCTTGGTTGCCACCCGGCCGCAGCCCTGCAGAGTTCGGGCTCAGCCCTTCCTTCCCTCTTTTTGTTGGGGGTCTGCCCTGTGTGGTGCAGGGAGCCCCACTCCTTGTGTTCACTGGTTGCCCCCCGACCCGAGGTATAGTCAGTGAAACACGTAACAAATGGCTCGAATGGAATAGAGGGGTTCGCTAATGACAAGAAATGAGGGGCATTATTTTAGAAGAAAATACATACTGCCTGATTTACGTGTTGTTGGGTTACGTGCTTTCTGCTTCACATGTCAGGTTTACCTTAAAGCAAGCTCTTTAGGCACGGTGCCTAGAAAAGGCAGGCTACTGACTGTGTGTTCCTAACTTCTGATTCTGTACCTGCAGGTGGTGGGATGGTGTCTCCATCATTTCCATGCAGGTTTACCTGGAGAGGTGAAGTGTAGTGAGTCAGCAGTGAGGGGCCCGGCTTTATCTTTCTAAGGTGCGACATAAACTGTTGTGATCACTGTTGGCGTCACCGTAACTGGGTCTGGTCTCTTCCCTTTTCTGTGGCACTGCTGTGACCACATCTCCCCCACCTCTGACGTTTTTATTACAGAAAATAGGTCACTGGCTCTTTCTATTTATAGGGAATTTGCTACTAATACTGCTGGGAGACGGGCAGTAGGATCACACAGTTGATGTGTTTGTGGCCGTCTCACAATGACAGCAACGCCTCACAGTGTCTGATGTTATGCTTCTCTGTGTGTCCTTAGCAGACGTGTTTTCTTTGGGGGCCTTTGCTTCTCCATTTTTGAGGAGGAAGCGCATGTCTCCTGTCTCTTCTTCCACCATATTTGCATCTTTCTCGTTTTCTCTGCTCTTCCTTCTAATTTACTCAAGTTGAGGAAGTCCTGAGTAGTTGCTGGGTGTGAGCCAGGCGCTCTCTGAGGCTTTTATAAGATTCTCATGACTATTTATGATTAAGCTGAGCCAGACAAATATTAATGAACTAATTAGTGAAAAGTGCGTGAAATGATATAATCCAGTCCTAAAACTGCACCGTGTCACCTCCACTGAAACCAGGAAGGTAGAAAGTGGTGAGCACTTTCTGGTAATAGAAGAAATAAACAAGAATGCTTAAATTCAGCTCCTCTCATTTTGGCCCTGGAGTTTGGATGTGGGGAGAAGATCGTTATAGTTGTAATTTACATTCCCGCATCCTGGTGGGGAGAAGACAAATCCAGGCGGGGTTCGTCCAGGTCTCGTGAGGCTGTTTGCTCTGTACCACGGAGGGGGCGTGGCTTTCAAGGCTCCGCGTGGACCTGCCTCTGCTGGAGCCACGTTGACCGGAGGTGCTGGCGGTCCACGGGCTGCGCCTGGTGCTCTCGGCCTCTGCCTCATGGTGATGGTCTCCTCGGCCATCAGGCACTTGCCCAGGCGAGGCTCAGGCACAGGTGTAAACGCCGAGCAGGATTTACGCTGGATTTGCACGATTTTACTTCATGCGTTCACAGCCCGCCTTGGCTGTGTGTGTAGAGATGGCCTTGTCCTTGGAAGAGCCCTCACAAATCACCCTGTCTCTCGGGGCCTCTTTTCCTCACCTGGGAAAAGCCCTTCTTTGCATTTTCCGTGTTATTTTGTAATATTTTTTTTACACGCCCATCTTTTCCACTGGGGTGTGAGCACCTTGAAGGCGTAGTGCGTGTGCCTGGCACAGCACCTTGCACGGAAGAGATGCTGAGAAACGTTTCTTAAAAGGATGCATTGAGGCATTTGACCAGCCGCAAAGTGTCATCTGAAGGTCAAACGAGATAATGTGTTTGAAGGCATTTGAAATTTTAAAGACGTTTACGACTCGCTGGTGCTTATTGAGCACTTACTGTGTGCCACATCCTGTTCCAAACACTGTACATTATTCATTTGCTAAGATTTATTAATACAGTGGCCACCTATTTCACTTCGAAAAGAAATAGCAAAAACGCAAGGAGTAATTTTTTTCTTGGAAATTCTAACTTTCTACAAATACGATTGTAATAAGTAATCATACTTAGTTAAACCCTGTCAGGGTTTAATGAAGTCTTGAGAGATTTGGTGCAGCTTTCTTTATTATAATACATATTTTGCATATTTGTTAACTTTTCTCAATTTATAGTTTCTTGCCCTTTGCAGTATTTATTCCTCCTGGAAGTAATTTTTATTTGACAGTCTTTGCTAAAGTAATGGATTTGTTAGTGGACTTCTTTCCATCTTTATTTCTTGAGATTAAAAAAAAATGCTTAAAGAACCTTCATGGTTGTTGATTTCTTGGAAAGTCAGTGCTGTCAAAAGGTTAAGGCATATTGTTGGATATTGGGCGGGGGAAGCACAAGTTGAACAATAGGTGCAAGGTAAAGAGATACTCCTGCGAGGATCCAACAGGCTTTATTCGAATAGTCTCCGTCCCTGTTCCCCGACAAGCTGTCTTGAAGGGATGGGACAATTACTAGCACAGGGAATGAAATTCTACTTCCCAACAGAATGATTTACTGGTGTCAAGATACTTTACAAGGGCACAGAATTACTTTTATTTATAACCCTATCACTTGGCAGATAATAAACACTGCTGATATATTTCTGCTCTTAGATTGACATTTTTGTTTTTGACTAGGATGGAGAAGAATGAGTTTGTCTAAAGATAGGATTGTATAGTATTAGCGGTCATATCTTTGCGTTTTCCTACAGTATAAACTATTTGGTACTTGTAGCTTTGTGTCTGACTTCTGGCTTTTCTTTAGTGACACCATTTGGCCAGTTATCAAAGAAAACTCTGCTATGATTTTTTTTTTTAAAGGTGAATGTAATGAGGACTTTGAATATAAGGTCAAAAAATGTCAAGTACAGATCATCAAATTAAAAGTAACGAAATCAATAGCATTAGGAGGCTAAAAATACTTGTACTCAATACTGGAAAACTAATAGGCCTGTGAAGGCAGAAGATTAAAAAAAGGTAACATAATGGAATAAGTTTCAAGTAGTTCAAGGCACAGATAGAAGGGGAAGGAGCGAAGAGGAGGCAAACCTTGCATTTAAGATAGAAGCTAAATAAGGGCAATGTGTCAGCACACCCTAACTTTTCTTTGTGACAAGGCTGGGACATGTATCAGAGGAAGTTATCAGTGTAAGTAGCGAACACTGAAGCTTTTTTCTGTATCGTTAATAGTAGGTAACTTAGCAAACTCATTCCCCAAATTGAGTGTGATTTCCATCAGAGCTCCTCTGTAGAGGTCAGCTATTGTCTGACCCATAATGTTTTCTAGGTCCAGATGGAATTCTCTCTCTCTCTCTCTCACACACACACACACAGACACACACACATTTTGTCGTGGGAAAGTCAGCCCCTCCCTTCTCTCACCCTAGCCTCTTCGGGCCGAGGGCTTGAGAGCCTGTAGTGAATGTTTAGGAGGGGCCTCTGGGTCTACACGTGAGTGTAGCCCAGCTCTTAGTCTTCCTTTTCTCATCTGTAAAATGGGAATGTTACTTCCCCGGGTTGTGTTTTCTTTCCTTTTATTCTTTCTCTCTCCCTTCCTCCCTCCCTTTCCTCCTTCCTTGCTTCTGCTCTAGGCCTTTATTTAATTAAATTAATTGATTAATTAATTGAGATATAGTTGATTTACAATATTATTTTAGTTTCAGGTATACAACATGGTGATTCAAAATTTTTATAGATTATATTCCATTTAAAGTTATTATAAAATATTGGCTAGATATCCTTGCACTATACAACAGATCCTTGTAGCTTATTTCTTCTGTACCTAGTAGTTTGTACTACTTAATCCCTTACCCCTCTCATGTCCTTCCCCGCTTCCCTCTCCCATCTGGTAACCACTAGTTTGTCCTCTATATCCGTGAATGTGTCTCTGTTTTGTTATACTCATTCATTTGTTTTATTTTTAAAATTCCACATGTAGGTGATAACATACAGTGTTGGTCTTTCTCTGTCTGACTTGTTTCACTTAGCGTAGTACCCTTCAAGTCCATCCATGTTGCTGCAGACGGCAGAATCTTCTTTTTTTATGGCTGAGAAGTACTCCACTGTGCTTGCGTGCGTGTGTGTCACATCTTTGTTGTCTGTTGACGAACATGTATTTTCTTTATTGAGGTGAAATTCACGTGACATAAAAGTGCCCATTTTAAAGTGCACAATTCAGTGACACTTACTATATTCATGCGGTTTTACAACCATCACCTCTATCTAGTTCCAGAATATTTTCATCACTGCGAAAGAAAACTCTGTATCCACTAAGGAGTCACTCCCTGTTCCCGCAACTCTCAGCCCCTGGCAACCACCAGCATTTCTGCTTTGGAATCATACAATAGGTGACCTTTTGTGCCTGGCTTCTTTCAGTTAGCATAATGTTTCCATCCATGTTGTAACGTGTCAGTACTTCATTCTTTTCTGTGGCCGAGTAATATTCCATTGTATGGATGTACCACATTTTGTTTGTGCATTCGTCAGTTGGTGGACATTTGGGTCATTTCCACCTTTTGGCTGTTGTGAGTGGGGTGGCTGTGAACATTGGTGTACAAGGATTTTATTCGAGTCCCTGTTTTCAGTTCTTTTGGGTACGTACCTCGGAAGAGAATTGCTGAGGCACGTGGCAGTTCTATATTTAGCTTTGGGAAATTGCTAACTTACTTTCTACAGCAGCTGAACCATTTTACATTTCTCCAGCAATGTGTGAGGGTGCTTTCAAAGATTTTTGAATGGAAGTTTGAGATAATTACATCTGTTCTGGGGACAGATTCAGAGGAAAAAAGGCTGGAGAGAGGGAATTTGAAGGTGATCTCCTAGCTGGGGTGCTTCTGCTTGAGGTTGATTCCTTTTAAAGGCTCCCACCCATGTCTGTGGAACAAGAAGAAAAGAATTGCCCAGGAAGATGGTTAATTTTAACTGAATTACCTCCTACTGAGCAAGGGTGAGTGTCCTTCCCTCAAGCCGTTGTCCTGACTGTCGCTCCCAGCCCGTCTCTTCTGAGGATTCACCTCCACTCGGTTTCTGTCTGGCTGCTGCAGCGAGCTCGCCAGTGGCCACCTTCCTGTGCTCTGTCCTTGTGGATCCTCAGGAGTTTGTTTGCATTTCTGCCTCTCCACCCTGGGGCTCCTGGTGGTCGATAACTCAGTGGCTGCTGACCTGTTGTCCCGACTCTGGGTTCTCCTCTGCGTATGCTCTGCTCTCAAGGGCAGTAACCGTTGGGGATGGACTGTAGTGGACTCAACCTGGGTCCAAAAAACAAGAGGTATGTGTGTGCTTGACTAAGGCGGTGGCGGCAGTGGAGGGGAAGAGGGGTTCGGGGGTATGGAGATCCACAGAAAATGTCTGTTTTAGTTTGTCTTTATCTCTAGGGCACAAAATGGACATAATCCTGGGGTGATAGCCACAGCTGTGTGGGGTCATCCTGGCCCATCTTGTCACAGTCTCAGAGACAGTGCTTATGCCCCCAGTGGAGATGGCCAACTAAGGGGTAGAGTTTGGTAACACACACGCCATGCATCCTACATATCACAAAGCCCTCGTGGGGAGGGACAGTGTGGCCTGGTGAGCGAGCAAACGTTGGGTCATTCATGGTAACGGGCAGTCAGCCTCAAACCATTGTATTAGCCAAGGTTCTTAGTTGACAACGAAACTATAACTATTTAAGATTAAACAAAGAGGAGGATTTATTGGAAGGACATGGAGGTTCCCAAGTTTGACTGAAGGTTGAAAAGCAGACTTGGAAGGGACAGAGGCCCAGGGGCCCAGGGGTCTGAGCAGAGGAGCCCCAGAGCAGCCCCAGGCAGGGCCCGCCTCAGTGGTAACGGGCAGGGCTGGCTGGGCTGGGACGCGGCCCCTGTCTTACCCACACGCAGAACTCCCAGAAAGAGCGCTCAGCTGGCCGGCCAGCAGGGGTGGTCACACACCCAGCCTCTGCCTGGACTGGAGTGGGAAGGGGGCGTCTAGCCCTCCTGTCTACATGGTCCTCCAGGTGCCAGAGGAGGTAGGGTGCATAGAGCAGGGCAGGAAGCTAGACGGGGAAACATGACGACTGTCCACCGTGTGAGTTTTACAATTTCCTTGCAACGTGCTGCACTTCGGAGAAGATTAGTCCACCCGAGCGTCTGGCGGCTCTCCTTTGCGAGAGGTAACAGTCTTGATTTATGAAATGGGCACAGACGCTCGGGTGGACTAATCAATGACCTCTCACGAAGACTGACACTTTGGTCGGATAGAGAGGACAGTTACAGGTCTTGGTTTTAAAGTTCTATCGGTGGATATAGATTTGTAAGAAAAAGCAAGTTAGGAAGTGGGGATGGTTTTTAAAAACAGGATCCTGCAGTTGAGACTGCTTGGTGATGTCAGTGTCAGTTCCGGTAGTCCACCCTAAGGCAATGTCCAATAGGATTATAAACAAAATGTGTGAATGATAAAAAAAAAGGAACGAACAACAGATGGGCAAAAATAAGGGTTCAGAGTTTGGTTGTTCAGACCCTAAATGGCTTAATGTTATGCCTAGTAAATTGATGCTAAGAAAAAAGACGTGTTAAGTTGACACTGTCTGTGGGGTTCTGCTTATCTAGCTGTTCCTGGTGCAGGCACCAGAATCTTTACAGAAAAAGTCCTCAGGACATATCTGGTTCAGATAGCTGCCTGTGACAGTGCCAGGGGGTGATGACACGGAACGTGGTGAAGGCGCCGAAGGGCTGGGTGGGAACGAGGAGCCTGCACAGGGGAAGGAGAGCAGCAGGTGTTAATGGAAAAGCACAAATAATAATAACCACGTTATTAGCAGGGCATTTACCGAGCACGTGCTGTGTGCCAGGCACTGCTCTTAACCTTTCCTGTGTATTATAACGTACAAGTACTATTACTGTCCCCATTTCTTAGAGGGAGACTGAGGCAGGGACCGAGTAACTTCCTGAGGTTATACAACTAGGAGGTGTAAGAGCTGCGGTTTGTGGGCCCCCAGGGCTTGTGACCCGAGCCACTCGCCTGCCCCTCCAACAGATGTAGCACGTCGACTGTGGGTTCTAAGGAACCTCCTGCACGTGTGGTCTGGCGGGAGCGTCTCTCAGGGTAGGAGGATGCTCTTGGGTTGGGCCTGTCTGATTCTTTCTGCGTTACTGAGTTTCTCCTTGTCTGGTGTGGCTGCTGACCCCGCCGGCGTTTTTATTGGTGGGCTCTCCCTCGGGGACTCACGCCCGTTCTTCCCATCGCTCATGGTGGCTTTTGTGAGGCGCGAGCTCTAATAATCGTCAGGCTCCTTTGAGCACTTAGGTGTCTGCAGACTTGAGCCCACTTTTTAGTTTCCTAAGCCGGATGTGCCAAGCATGTGCACTGGCTGTTTTCCTCTAAATTATTTCATAAGCAAAGATAATACCCTGGCATCTATTCCTTGGGAAAACAAATGTGATGGAAACAAAATTGTTGTTAATTCTGGGAAAACGTCTGAGGTCCCAGCTTAATGAAAGTTCCATGGAAGAGGCAGAGTGGGGAGATCTGAGGAATACACCTCTGTGTTCTCAACCCTGTTCATCTACGTTCTCCTTGTCTTTGGAGACCACAACAATCTTTTAATTTGATGCAATAGGTCCTCTCTATTTTGTCTTGAAGACTGTGCTGGGAGCTGTAAGGGCTACACATTTAAGCACTGCCCTCCTCTTCAAGGACTTTATAATCTTCTTAGAAGTAGAAAATTCTCGTGCCTGAGATATTCACGTGTGTGAGAAGAGTGGTAGAGACGGTAAATGTCTGGACTTTGAGGGGACGGGAAAGCACCCTAATGGAGGGAGGTTATTGATCTGGCCCAGGCAGGATGGGAACGGTTTGGAGAGTGAGCGAGCAGGCAGATGGACAGCACAGGAAAGGAGCCGCACGGGGGAGGGGTGCCGAGGATACCTGGAAAAACCCCAAGTGGGGACACGTCCTGCCTTATAGGAAAAGGGCTTTCCAGGCTCAGAAGATTGATAGGACGTATGACTCTAGCGTTAATGGGTTGAATGGGAGGCCAGCTGCTAAACAAGGGAAGCAGCGTGTGCATGATAGTCTGCCGCTGTGGTTCACAGACGAGACACACCAGAGAGGCGGCGGCAGGCATGGGAGGAGAGGAAGCAGCAAACAGAAGAGACACAGCACAGGGTCACCGGCCACGGAGGTGAAGGTAAGGCACTTTCACTCAGAAACGGTGGTGGTTTGCTTTCGGTGTGTATAGAACTGTCTTCGTGATGCTGAGATGTGAAAAAGTGAGTCAGATGGACCTCATGTGTCTTTGCAGCCGCATCTTTGGGGTAAGGTAGATACACAGGAAGTGTGAGTTTCCGGCTGTGGGTGACCAGCCGGTAGAGGTGGCGAAGACGGTTGACGCAGCTGGCTTGGGAGGGAGGACGCTGTGTCGAGTGCTGGTCGTTTGAAGCTCCGTGTGATCGGGGCTCGGAAATGGGTGGAGATGTAAGGCTGAAGGGTGGGTGTTGTGAAACTGAGTGGGTCGGTTCTTTGATCAAAA
This sequence comes from Neophocaena asiaeorientalis asiaeorientalis, assembly GCF_003031525.2. Classification (NCBI taxonomy): domain Eukaryota; kingdom Metazoa; phylum Chordata; class Mammalia; order Artiodactyla; family Phocoenidae; genus Neophocaena; species Neophocaena asiaeorientalis. The sequence continues at coordinate 3,409,547 of NW_020172629.1, read as the reverse complement.
ATTTATAGGAAGCCGAGCTGAAAGGCTGAACATTGGGCAGGTCCCAGCTCTGGGCTGGAGGAGAAAGTGGGCCAGAAGCAGAGGGAAGGAAGTTTGGAGAGGCTGGAGGTGTCTCAGGAATGAACGTGGCCATCAGGGTCATGCTGGTCAAGGGGAAGGGGACTGAGAAAAGACCTTGAACTTTGACAGCTAGGAGGTCAATCATAACCAACTTATGGGAGCTTTAGGAGGGGAAGCAGATGACAAAAATGAACATTTGTTTACCAGCTACCATGTTAGCTGAAGGTTTATAAATTTTATTGATATTTTCAGAGAATCATTTCTTGGTTTCATTGATTTTTATCCATCACTTGACTGTTTTCCATTACATTGATTTCTGCACAATCTTAGTATCTCTTTCTTTCGTAAGAAACCCAAAGTAATTTGCATTTTATTTGTTCTTATTTTTCTAGCTTCTTAAAGTGGAATTTTATGTCACTAATTATAGACTTTATTACAGACTTTCTTCTTTTCTAACATAAACTTTTAGTGATGAATTTCCCTGTAAGCACTACATTAGCTACATCTCACAAATTTTGATATGTTGTGTTTTCATTTTCATTCTGTTGAAGCTACATTTTTCCTTATGATTTCTTCTTTGACCTGTTGGTTATATATAAGTATCTTGTATACTTTCTACATGTTTGGGGATTTACCAGAATATTTTTCTATTATCAATTTAAGATATAATTCCACTGTGGTCAGAGAACAAATTCTTTATGATTTTGGTCTTTTAAAATTTGTTGAGACCTGCTTTATGGCTCAGCATATGGTCTGTCCTGGTGAATGTTCTGTGAGTGTTTGAAACAAATGCGTATTTTGCTGTTGCTGGGTGGGAGTGTTTTATAGTTGTCAGTTGTTTGGTAGTGTTGTTTAAATCTTCTGTATCCTTACTGTTTTTCTGCTACTTGATCTATGAATTATAGAGAGAAAACTAATAAAATCTTTAGTTGTGACCTATCTCTTCTTTCATTCCTGTTAGTTTTTGTTTCGTGTATTTTGGAGCTCTATTGCTAGGTGCGTATATACCTAAATTATTATGTATTTCTTTTGTATTGAGCATCTCATCATTATGAAATGTGCTTCTTTGTCTTGAGTAATATTCTTTTTTTAAAAAAGTTAAAAAATTTTTTTTTTTTTGTCTGCTTTGGGTCTTTGTTGTGGCATGCGGGATCTTTGTTGTGGTATGTGGGCTTCTCTCTAGTTGTGGCACACGGGCTCCAGAGTGCGTGGGCTTTGTAGTTTGTGGCACACGGGCTCTCTAGTTGAGGCGTGCGGGCTCAGTAGTTGTGGCGCACGGGCTTAGTTGCCCCGTGGCATGTGGGATCTTAGTTCCCCAGTCAGGGATCGAACCCTCGTCCCCTGCATCACAAGGCGGATTCTTTACCACTGGACCACGAGGGAAGTCCCTTGAGTAATGTTCTGTAGTTTTAAAACTATTTGGTATGAACACAGTCACTCCAGCTCTCTCATGTGTAAAGTTTGCATATTTTTTTCACTTTTACCATCTTTGTATCTCTGAATCTAAAGTGTGTCTCATGTAGACAGTGTATCATTAGATTTTGCTTTTAAATCCGATCTGGGCATGGCTGCCTTTTTATTGGAGTGATCAGTAAATTTATATTTAATGTAATTATTGATATGGTTGGATCGTGTCCGCCATTTTGTTCTCCTGTTCTTCCTTCTTTTGTGTTAAATATTTAAATAGAGCACTTGAATATACTTATTGATTTCTTACCTATATTTCTTTGTGTGCTTTTCCTTCTTTTTTTATTATTTTGTGGTTGCTCTAGGGGTTACATGGTTATCTTAAACTTATTACAGTCTACTTCAAATTAACAACGACTTTCTTCTGGTAAAGTATAGGTACTTTGCATTGGTATAACATATAGAATTAAATATATATATACACACATATACACATACATATAAACCTACCCACACATTCTATATGTTGACGTCTATCAACACATATTATAATTTTTGCTTTAAACACTCTTAAAAAATAATAAATGAAAGAAAAAATGTTTTTGTATATTTATACACATATTTGCCATTTCTGATGTGCTTCATTCTTTCCTGTGGATCTGAGTTACCGTCTGGTGTCATTTTCTTTCATCCCAGAGGACTTCCTTTATCACTGCTTGTAGTGCTGTGTTTTTTTCTTTTTGTTTGTTTTGTTTCGTTTTGTTTTTTGGCCGTGCTGTGCGGCATGCAGGATGTTAGTTCCCCAACCATCCCGGGGTCGAACCTGCGCCCCCTACATTGGGAGCATGGAATCTTAACCGCTGGACCACCAGGGAAGTCCCTGTAGTGCAGTTTTGATAACAACAAATTCTTTTGGTTTTGTATACCTGGAAATATCTTTATTTCACTACCATTTGTGAAAGATAGTTTAACTGGGTATAGAACTCTCAGTTGATAGTTTTATTCTATTTGTACTTTGAATATCATTCCAGTATCTTCTGGCCTCCATCGTCTGTGATGAGAAATTGGCTTTAAATTGTATCTTTACTCTTCTGTGTGTGGTGTACCATTTTTCTTTTGTTGCTCTCAAGATTTTCCTTTTATCTTTGGCTTTCAGCAGTTTGACTATTGTGTGTCTAGGTTTTCTTGTTGTTTATTCTACTTGGATTTGATGAACTTCTTGGATCTCTAAGTTAATGTTTTCGCCAAATTTGGGAAGTTTTTGGACAATATTTTAAGTAAATTTTCTTCCTTTTCTCTCTCTACTTCTGGAACTCCAAATGCATGTATGTTGGTACACATAGTATTGTTCCACAGGCTGTGAGGTGTTATTCGTTTTTCTTCAGTCTTTTTTCTATCTGTTCTTTGGATTGAATAATTTCTCCTGACCTGTCTTCAAGTTCACTGAATATTTTCTTCTGCCTCCTCATATCTGCTATTGAGTCTATCTGGTGAAACTTTAATTTTAGTTATTGTAATTTTCAGCTCGAGCATTTCTGTTTGGCTCTATTTTATAGTTTCCAACTTTTTTCCCCATTCCTTCTCTATTCACTCATGCTTAGCACATTTTCCTTCAGTTTTCTGAACCTGTTTTCCTTTGATTCTTTGAACATATTTATAGCTTCTTAAAAGATCTTAGTTCAATTACACTTCTGGTCCACTGGGAGTCTACTTTCTGTTGACTGCTCTTTTTCTACCTTGAGTATGGGTTATGTTTTTTTGTTTTTTGCATATCTTGTAATTTGTATTTGAAAACTGGAAGTTTTAGATAGTATCTTGACATGACAGTGATTCTGGTTTGTTCCTCTGAGGGTGCAGGCAAGTAACCTGCCTGGGCTCACACTGCAAAATGTCTCCCTTGCAATATACAGCCACGAATATCTCTAGTCAGCTTTTTGTTTTGTTCTGTTTTTTATACTTTTTAAAAAAAATTATTTATTTATTTTTGGGTGCATTGGGTCTTCGTTGCTGCACGCGGGCTTCCTCTAGTTACAGCAAGCGGGGGCCACTCTTCGTTGCGGTGTGCGGGCCTCTCATTGGGGTGGCCTTTCTTGTTGCAGAGCACGGGCTCTAGGCACGCGGGCTTCGGTAGTTGTAGCACGCGGGCTTCAGCAGTTGTAGCCCGCAGGCTCAGTAATTGTGGCTCGCAGGCTCTAGAGTGCAGGCTCAGTAGTTGTGGCGCCTGGGCTTAGTTGCTCCGCAGCATGTGGGATCTTCCCGGACCAGGGCTTGAACCCGTCTCCCCCATATTGGCAGGTGGCTTCTTAGCCACGGCGCCACCAGGGAAGTCTTGTTTTGTTTTGTTTCGGTTTTTCTGGCCTGGCTCCCTAGAGGTCTGCCTGTGCCTGCATAGTTTAGCAATCAGTGACCATCTGAGTGGAGGCTGTGCTCCGATATTCAGGACACTGGGGATTCCTGTCTCTGCCACCTGGACTGCATATGGATTGCAGAATGCATGCAAAGGCACAGCAGCTCACGAATGTCCCACGTGTGTGATTTTTACAGGTGCCCCTGGGACCCCCCACCTGCACGTTTATTTTATTTTAATTTAATTTAATTTGATTTAATTCTATTCTATTCTATTTTTGTTTTTTTCCTCAGGCTCTGTGGAAGGAGCACAGACTCTATTTTCTTCAATATTTTTTTAATTGAAGTATAGTTGATTTACAGTGTTGTGTTAATTTCTGCTGTACAGCAAAGTGATTCAGTTATACATATATATACATCCTTCTTCATATTCTTTGCCGTTATGGTTATTGAATACTGAATATAGGATACAGGATGTTGAATATAGCTCCCTGTGCTCTACAGTAGGACCTTGTTGTTTATCCATCCTCTTTGTACTAGTTTACATCTGCTGACCCCAACCTCCCACGCCGTCCCTCCCCGCCTCCCCCTGCATCTGTAGTTTAACAGTCGGCTTGTGTGAGTGTATCTCAACTGTCTCCTGGCTTGTTTGCTTCCACAGTACCCCACCCCTGCCCCGCCCCTTGCTTTTCTAGCTGCTTTGCCACACACCTGCACCAAGTCCACCCCTTCTGACCATGAAGCTGCAGGTCTTCCCCACCTGATCTGGGGAGGAGGAGGGGTGGGAATGCCCCAGGGCAGGAAGGCCACAGACTCACCATCCTCACCTGCTGCAGGTAGGTTTCTCCAAGTAAACAGCCCCCAGGTAGTCACTCACCCTGGGTTGTTTTCAGCATCCTGGTGCTAGAAGGGGACAGTGGGATCTGGAAGAGAGTTCAGAGCAGGAGAGAACAGGTGGGAGGGATGTGGTTGGTAGTTGAGCTCACGGGAGCGCTGAGACTCACAGAAACTCCCAACTGAGTTGTTACAAATTAAAAAGGTGACGCTGGGGGACTTCCCTGGTGTCACAGTGGTTAAGAATCTGCCTGCCAGTGCAGGTGACACGGGTAAGAGTCCTGGTCCGGGAAGATCCCACATGCCGTGGAGCAACTAAGCCTGTGCACCACAACTACTGAGCCTGTGCTGTAGAGCCCGCGAGCCACAGCTACTGAGCCCGTGTGCCATAACTGCTGAAGTCCGTGCGCCTAGAGCCCGTGCTCTGCAACAAGAGAAGCCACCGCAATGAGAAGCCCGCGCACGGCAATGAAGAGTAGCCCCCGCTCGCCGCAACTAGAGAAAAGCCCACACGGCAGTGAAGACCCAACGCGGCAATCAATCAATCAATTAATAAAAAATAAAAATAAAAAGGTGGCTCCAGGAGAGCAGTAACAGTAGCTGTTGGGGCAGAGGGGCAGCTTGCGTATTGTTGAGGATGGCAAGCTGTGTGCGCCGTGTTGCAGGCAGAGAGGAGGGTTCCTGCGGAGGGTTCCTGCATATGGGAAGACAGTCCTGAGTCATGTTCAGGTTTCCTGAATATTATTCCATCTGCGGCTCAGCAGCTTTTGTTCTGGGCGGATCCTGGCCACAGAGGAGCTCCTCCAGGCGCTGCTGGGCTCACACCTTGCTGCCCTGGTGCAGGGAGCTGGCGCGCTGCAGTGTGTAGGGATGAGCACGTTGGCGCTCCCCTCTCTGTGAAAGCTGTTTGTTGTTTTTTAATGTTTTTGATTAAGTTGTTTTTTTTTTTTCTGGCCGCACCATGTGGTATGCGGGAGCTTAGTTCCCTGACCAGGGATCGAACCCGAGCCGCCTGCAGTGGAAGCGTGGAGTCTTAACCACTGGACCACCAGGGAAGTCCCAAGCTCACTTTTCTCTTGAAAGGAAGAGGGGAGACTGGGTATTAGTTTTTTTCCCTAAGTCTCTGGATGTAGCTGTGTAGACAGTGGACAAGGAAGAATGTGATTGGGCCCAACTGGGCCTGTTGAGCTGGAGTAGGAAACCACATGGCATGGTACAGCAGTAGAAAAGTGAACTATTACGAGGGTGTCGATGGTGATGACACACACTTGCGTGCAGGTGGGTGAGTTTGTGAGCCGGTGGGCAGTGAAGGAGGTGGCCACCAGCCACGTGACCTTGGGTCAGTCACTCTCATCTTAGCCCAGCAGTTTCCTCATCGCCCCAAAGAGACCAGACTGGAAATACCTAAAGACCTATGTCGATACATACTTAGTAATGATTCTAGCGGTCTGGTTGGGAATATTTATTTGAACATACTTCTAGATTCTTGTACTAATAGCCTCTTTGATGTATGTGCAAAGGAAAGGCTGCCTCAGCCTTAGATATTTTTGTTACATTTGTGATCAAAGCTTGAGATTTAAGCGAAGCCTTTTGGCAGCGTTCAAGATGCCGCCTTCTTAGGCTCACTTCCTGCCTCTAATGATGGGCATTATACTACTGTTGTGGTTCAGTCCCAGCCAAGCTTATCTGGAGGTGGCCGCAGTCACCAGGTGGGAGGACTTGAAAGGCTCACCTGCGCAAAGTTACCTTCCACTCCTCTGTGCTCTGGTGCCTGGAATTCTACCCTGAAGAGCTGCTTCCATAGGGTTAAGGGGTTATATTTTCAGGATTCGTTTTTAAAAACTTGAATCCTTCCTGGAAGTGATGACGAATTGCAATCCCCTGGCACTGTAACGGGGATTCTTTCCTTTCACACCTTTTTGCCCCCTGGGGTGAGGACGGGGGCAGATGCAGGAGGACGTCTGTCTGTCAGAGCAACTGCCAAGGTCTTACAGCTGGTCCACCTGCGTCCCGGGACCCTTCCCTGTACTCGCCCCAGATACACTTGCCGGCTCAGTCTTTTTATAGTCAGTGTTCTTTCAGCTACAGAAACCAGAAGCCCATTCAAGCTAGCTTTTGTTAAAATGGGAAGGGTGTTTATTTTCAGGAACTGGAGAAGCCAGAGATGGGACATGAAGAACAGTGGGGTCTCAGGTCAGCTGGGAGTGGAGACCAAATAAGTAATCAGGGGTTAAACCACTGCTGCTGTTGTCACGTCTTGGTTGCATCCCTGTCATTTCATGCACTGGCTTCCCTGGCTTAAATACGGGTCAGGTGTGGCCAGCCACCTCCAGTCTGGAAGCTCTCCCGGTGCCCTTCACTCACTGCCTGATTCCTTCTTTATCTCTTGGCTCCAATTTCTGAGAAATCCTCTGACTGACTCAGCTCGGCTTGTTTGGGAAGCGCGTCTGCACCAGGAGATGCTTTCAGTAGCTGTGCCAGGGAGGATGGGGTCCTGGGATCTGTTGCCCTCCCGCCCCTCCCCCCAGACTAGGAGGGGATTCCCAGAGATGCAGGAGGGGGGCGCAGGCAGTAGTGGCTGTCTCTAATGCACGTTGAGACTGTTCTGATCATGGCATTCATTTGCACAAAATCTTCAAAAAAAGTCCCCATTTCTTCCAAGACTCTCCACGATCTGGCCCTCTGTCTGTCTAAGCTCATTTACCCAGTTTCCTCTTGCACACGGCACTGTGTTGTCCGCCACCCTGGCCCCTCTGCTGCTCCCATCACGCCCAGCCCGCTCCTGCACAGGACATTTGCACCTGCAGTTTCCCACGCTTGGCTCTCTTCCCTCTGTTACCTGTGTGCGTCCTGTCCCCAGATAGGATGTGATGGGAAGGGCACATCACCTCTGGGGCAGTCTTCTCAAAACGCATGAGCCCAGCCTGATCCACTAGGGTGAGATCAGACAACTCCCGCTGAGGTCACGAGGATCCAGGAGCCGCGCTGAGGGTGCAGGGCGGGTGCCGTGTGGGGTCCTGGGACAGAGGAGGACACTGCTGGGAAAACCAAGGACACCTGAACCAGAGTCCGGAGTCTACTGGCAAGAGCAACGCTGGGTTCTTAGCTGTGGCAGATGCCCCCCTGCTAACGGAGAGGAAGCCGGGCAGAGGGTCCCTGTGTTAGCTGTGCAACTTATCTCTAAATCTAAAACTAATCTAAAGTAAAGTTCTGTTTTAGAAAAGTAGGAGTTTCCCCTTCCTTGGCATTCCTTTTGCCTCCCCGCTCCTATCTGTTTTTCTACAGCGTTTATCCTAATCTGAGGCTGATGTGTTTCACTAGTTTCATCACTGTCTTACCCTGTTAGAATGTGAGCTCCTGAGGAAGGGGCTTTGCCAGTGCTGGGTCCCCAGGATGGGAGCAGTGCCTGGTGTGTAATCAGTGCTCAGGAAATACAGGTTGAATGCACGAGTCAAGTCTGCGTTTCTTCGTCTGGCGTCGGGGCTCTCAGCTTGCTCACCCACCCGCGTTTCCAGGCGTGTTTGCCGCTGCCGCGTGCTGGACTGTTGTCCCCAGATGCTCGTCCTGTCCACCTTGTCCGGCAACTTGCTTCTTCTGCCAGCAGAGCCCTCTTTCCTCACGTCTGCTCATCCAGTTGTCTCGTCCATTTCTGGATCAGATGTCACCGCCAGGGAAGCTGCCCATAGCCCCCGGACACAGAAGGGCTCCTGTCCTCCTGGGCTCGCAGCACCTCACCTGGGTGCCCCGGCGCTCACCCCATCCCCCCGCCCGGTGTGCCTCCTGCTGCCCAACTTCCTCCGCTGGGCGAGCTGAGGGCAGCGATGCGCTCACTCACTCTGTGTCCCCGTGGCCTGGACACGTGGTGAGCAGCCAGTGGGCATCTGCTGAGTGGAGAGAGCTGGGGGCTGACTGACTAAAGATGGAAGGACTGGGAGAGTCCATGACAGAGGCACCTGTGCTGGTCAGTTACCATGGGGCTTCTGGGGAGAGACGGCCAAGGTCAGGTTGGCAAGTGGTCTGTGTGTTGAACGTTAAACGTTCGTAAATAGTGGATACTCACTGAAAACCTAAGAATCTGGACAAGCATTTAAAAAAGAGAAGGTAATACAGGTTACTGCATCCCTTGAAGAGGCCAGAGAGCAGGGTGCTAAAGAAGGTGCAAGGTGAGGGTGGGTCGGGGCGAGAAGCACCCGGGGCACCTGGCTGTCTTTCTGAGGCTGTGCCACACGTGTGGAAGCGTGGCAGCAGAAGGCACACAGTGAGGCCGGGTCCACAGGCTGCCTGCAGCGCTGGAGCCACGTCCGTGTCCACGGGTGGTGGCCACACACAGTCTCTGCAGAGCACACGGGCCACGCCAGCTCTGAGTGTCACACGACTGTCCCAGGTGCGGGTCCTGCCTGCAAGGGGAGCACCTGAGTGGAGGGGGGAGCAGCCTCCTGCCCAGCCATGTGGGGACACCTGTTCCTCCCCAGATCCAGGCCAGTGAGGGTGGGAGACAAGGAGAGGCACGGAGGGGCCCGTCCAGCTGGTCTTGTCGTGAGTGTGTGAACGTGGATGCGACTTCGCATTTTGGTGGCAGGAGACTCTGCTTTGCGGGCACAGCTGCCGGGACAGAGGTGGAGGGAAAGCCCGCCCGTGTGCCCAGCGCCCCGCAGGCCCCTGGAGCCCCTCAAATCTGCGCCTGTGGCGGAATCGAGAGGAACACGAACTGTTGGAGGGGCACAGAATTACTGAAGAAATGCAAGCTTTGGACCAGGGGCCAGGCTGCTGCAGACTGAGCCCACCGCCTGGCCCTGGAACGGGGGCCCGTGAGCCTCACCGGCACCAGCACAGATTCGGGGCGTGGAGATGCTCCTGGTGTTGTCTGAATGAAGGGCCAGCGGCAGGGACAGAGAGGGGACCTGGCGATGTGACCTCCACTCCGAGTGCTGGCTGCACGGCCTGCAGTGGTCATAGGTGTTTGTCCCAGTCCCTTTGCCCTCCAGGACCCCAAGAGCCCCCGAGGTAACCAGGGAGGGAAACACAGAGGATGTGGCTGGTCAGATTCCAGGTTGGCTAGAATTAGGGCTGCCGGGTAAAATCCACGATGCCCGCTTATATTTGAATTTCAGATTCAGCTGATAACACCTTTAGTGTAGGTGCGTTGATGAAATATTGGGAACACACTTACAGCAAAAAGCGTTCGCCGTTGGAGAAGGTGGCTCTCGAGAACTCGGAATGTGGTCGGATCCCACATGCACTAGCGTCTCACACGGATAGATTCCTTTTCCCTGGTTAAAGATGCGGACCCTCACCTTCAGCTAGTCTTCCCGCCAGCTCTAGCTGCTGGGCACTGGTTAAGGGAGCTGGGAGCACGGCTGACCCACTAGGGCAGTGCCCCTCTCTGTGGGGGGATTGGCCGGGTTAGGGTGACCCAGGTGGTGGCAGAAGACAAAAAATACCAGGGACAGGGTGTCTGGACCTCAGTTCCCATTGTTTCTGGTCATCTTGTCAGTTCCAGCCACGGTGCCCCATGAAGTTCCGGCTTCTGGCCTGGAGCCTTTTGAGAATAGTTGAGCAGAGAGAGGACCAGTGGTTCAGACCTTCCTTATGACCCTGCATCTTCCATGCTGAAAGGAGCCCCTTCTCTGCAGGCGGGCGGTTGAGGCCGAGGAGGTCAAATGAAGACCTTGGTTAAGAAGCTCCCCCTCCTTCTCTGCCCCTTCCCATCTCCTTGCTTCCAGCGACGGGTCAATGCTTGAAGGCTTGGAGCTTTGTGAGCACAGCCAGAGTCTAGCTTCCTTGGGGGCTGGAAGCTCCATTCGTAAACATACCTGTAGCAAAAAACTGTTGCTTCAGAAAGGTGTAAGGCAGTGTGGGCAACAGGAGAAACTCCGGGGGCGCCTGCAGCTGCAGCTGACGTTTGAAAAAAGGGTGTGGCTTTTGTTATAACACGAAGTGCTGATATCGCCTTGGGCAATAGAGGGCCAAAGAAATTAGCTCCTTGGAAGTTAGGAAGTTAGACAAAGGTAAACAAATTAATTGGGCCCTGACCGTCCCACTTCCCCAGCCCTGACCATCCCACTTCCCCAATCCTGAGAAGCTGACAACTACACGGGAGCCTGTAAGGTTCATAAGTTTCCTAAGATCTCAGGGTAGGCAAGGCCTTAGAGGAAGAGGCACATGGTCTGACCTCGAGTCTGCCTTTGCTCGGGCATTTCTTTTGATGGGAATCTGAAATCCGTCCTTCACTTTCCAGAGCAGCCCTGTTTGTTCCCAGGCGAATTCCGTTCAAGTGCAGCTCACTCATTGCTGGCAAGTCAGGTGAGGAGACATCATTACCTGATCCATTTTTCATTCACACTTAGTTTGAGCTGACAAATTCTACAAATTCCTGTTGTTGGCAGTAAAGCATCCCTTTCTTCTCTGCAGGAACCCAAACTGGCACGTCTCTGGTGTGCTCCCTAAGATTTCACCTAGAAAAGCCATTTGGTAGGACTTTGCTTCCTCGTGTCTTTTTCCTCTTTTAACACCATAGTTGAAAACGTAGGGGCGACGTGCGTGAGGCTTTTTGCTGGGAAGGAAAACCCGTGGTTGATGGGATGGCATCTGGTGAAGGTCTAGCACAGACTGAGAAGAAGGGCTGTGTTCTTTATTTATTTTTTTAAATTCAAGGCATTTTCTTTATTTTTAAAGTTGAAGAATAGTTGATTTACTATGTTGTGTTAATTTTTGCTGTACAGCAAAGTGATATATATATATATATAGTTTTTTATATCCTTTTCCATTATGGTTTATCCCACGGCATTGAATTTAGCTCCCCACGCTCTACAGTAGCACCTTGTTCTTTGTTCATCCTCTATGTAATAGTTCGCATCTGCTGACCCCAGACTCCCAGTCCATCACCCCCACCCACGCCGCCCGCCGAGGCTGTGCTATCTTGGATGTGTTGCCTGTTTGAAAAATAAAAGCATATTTTATCCAGCCTGCCGCTGTTTGCATATTCGTTTCCTTGACAAAATAACAGGATTATTGGAAACACCATCTCTTTGGGTTGTTTGCTCGCTTAGCTCAGAGAGGTTGGGAGTCCGCGGGCTCTGGACCGCAGATCCAGATCCAGCTGGAAGATGCAGTTCTGTTTACTGGACACATTTGACTTGACTTCGGAAGGGTCGCTTTTCCTCAGGAGCATAAACCCGGGGTCAGAAATAACAGAAATAGAAAAGATGGCTGATGGGCTCCAGGGGAGATACAAAAAAGGTCAACATTCATAGACGTTCTGACTCTGACACGGGGAGTGTGGGCCTTGGGGACCAGCTTGAGGCCAAGATTTATCCAATAGCCACGATTCTCTGCTCTCTTCATTAACTGTGAGATGAAAACTAAATTCTCACCTTGGAGCAGATGCTTTCTAGAGGCCGAGAAGCAGCCGTCCTCTCTGGTGGCCTCGTGCATTGACATCACCCTTGACCTCCAAGTGTCAGAAAGCTAGCTCACATCAATTCTTTTTTATCGATTTATAGAAATGAAAGCAGTCAGAATGCACCTGGAGTTTTAGAAGCTTCCAAACTGTCCTGACACAAGGAGGGAATACATTCTTTCCATCTTCCTCCCCAAATGATCTTCAGGAAAAATTGACAGTTTTTTGAGCTTCCTGTCATATGAGGAGTCAACCTTATTAACTTCTTACTTATTCATTTTGGCACAGTTGGGGTTTCTTTTTGAAATCAGAGTTAATCTGAGAGTTTAATTGGGATGTTTTACGGGCAACACACAAGATGTGAAGCCGGTATTACCAAGTGTCAGTTCCCTTTTCACAGTTGACCCTCTGGAGCCAGTAAGCACATTGGTAAAGTATGCACTGACCACTCTGCACGGTGTGATGGGCAGGCAGAGGGCGCTGCTTGCTCTGAGCTCTTCCGTCTCTGAAGAGGCGGCAGGACGTTCTGGCGGAGGGGAGCCGGTGGGCCCCCCAGGGTCTGCCATTCACGGCAGAAGACGGTTCGTCCATGGAGGGGGACGCCGGGCACTTTCAAACAGTGCAGCCTTTCTAACGGCAGTTGACAATGACAACACAGTGCTGTAACGCAGTGCTGTAGCATCTTTTTATTAAAACCACTGTGCTCTTTCGGAATGAAGGAAGCTTCATCAGGGAAATATGATTAATGGGAAATGGGTTAGGTCTGGAAATTTTGGGTAAACACTCTCTACCTTTGAAACGACCTTAGGAGTCATCGTGATTGGAATGTTGGTGGAGAAGAAAGTCAAGCAGACACCTTTCTATTTGTTTAGCAGAGTCTTTGGATTTGATATGTGTGTATATGGAAATGATCACCCCAGTAAGTCAACATTGATCATCTCTCAGTTATGGGGTTTTCTTGGGATGACAACTTCTCAGGTTTACCCTGTTAGCAAGTTTCAAATAGACAATCCAGTGTTGCTGTGGTGGCCAAAGACCTTATGTTTAGACGTAGTGAAATCTCATGCAAACCTGTGTTGTCTGGGACAGCGTTTCCAAAAGATTGGCAAGCAGTTAAAAATATATGGAAAGAGTCACAGACTAGAGAACAAACGTATGGGCACCAGTGGGGAAGGGTCCAGGGGAGGGATAGTTAGGGAGTGTGGGATTGACATGTACACACTGCTCTATTTAAAAGGATAACCAACAAGGACCTACTGTACAGCACAGGGAACTCTGCTCAGTATCACGTAACAACGTAAATGGGAGAAGAATTTGAAAAAGCATAGATACGTGTATATGTATACCTGAATCACTTTGCTGTACACCTGAAACTGACATGACATTGTTAATCACCTATACTCCACTATAAAATAAAAATTTACAAAACACACGTAAAGAATTATGAGTAAGGTGCAGACGCCGTGTGTGTGTGTGTGTGTGTGTGTGTGCGCGCGCACACGCGTGTGTTTCCCGGCGGGCATGCCCTGCACTTTCCAGGCAGGAAATCGGGCCCGTGCGTGATCTGGGGTGAGAGAGCCGGCAGACGCAGCAGCAAGCGTCCACCTGCTCTGTCCGGGATGTCTTTCTCAAGTGAGTTCAGCTTACCTCTTCTCCTCTTCGTTCCCCTTTGCTTAATTGCAGGTGATGATTCAAAAAAGCCTTCACCTGTTTTCACCCGGCTTTCATCTTTTACAGACAAAGCAGGCTGGGGCTTGGGCCTTGATCTGTGGCGTGCTTAGGGCCTGGGTATTAAAGGGGCTGCATCACCCTCAGGCTTTTAAGGTTTTTTTTCCTGGGTTAAATTGATGAGCATGTATAATAAATTGAAGCTTTGTTGTTTGGCAGATTTTTAAAAATTTGTTATTCTTTTATCAGTTCAGAGACTGGGGAGGGGGTGTAGCATCTTTCCTCCCCCTTCTCAGATCTGCCTTGAGATTTGTAATTGACTCAGATGGGCTTTGATATTACAAATATTTTTGTATGTTTCTGCTCTCAGATAATAACCCTAAATCCAAGTATCAGAGTGTCTGGGTAAGTGATGTTTAAAGTCATAGCAGAGTCTGTGCTGGGTCTAGCGGACCTTTTCTGCGTCTCTCTGCAGAGCTGTCAGACCCCAAAGTGAGCGGTCAGACCTACCTGTGCTGACCTTCTCATGTGACCCTCTGGGCACATGGGATACACCCGATAAATTCTCTGCTGGATATTGGGGGTTCACTTATCCCAGTCTGTACTTTCCTTCTGTTTGTTAGTTTCTTTGGAGTTTCATTTTGTTCAAAGAAGGAGGGAAAGAATTGTGTGAATATCTATATTCTTAGGCCCGCTTGCCTTTGAGAAGCGCTCCGGATCAGAAAGGCAGAACATACATTATACCTAGACTGTTAGATCTGCGAATCATCAGTTTCAGACAGGCTTGTCTGGGATTGTAAACATACTGTGTAAGCATCGGTTGTGTAGCTCCTGGGTTCTCTGTGAAAATGGGGTCATTTAAAGGGTGCTGTTAAATATCACTGCCATGGCATGGCCGAGTACAAGGTAACGTGTGAGTGTGTGTGAGTGTGTGTGTGTGTGTGTGTATTGATATATTCATTGTGGGGTGGGCGGAGGGAACAGACAGCAGACACTTTCTTTTTCCTTTTATTCCGACAGGGTACCGTGCTCGGCAGTGGGTGGGGAGGTCACAGAACACACGCGGGGGTGGTGTTGGCATGGTGTTCAGTCTCGCTGTTTTCCTGGGGTTCAGGTGATTGAACTCTGCCTGTACTTGTTAAAGCGCTCAGCTCCTGCCTCATTCTTTGTAAACACAGCCGAGCTCCCTCGCCCCCGCCCTGTGGCTCACTTCTAGTTTCATTCACTACTACAGTTCAGCCTAATCGTACCTCTTGGAAAGAATATGAGAAAGTTATGCTGTGTTACTCCATCAGATTTAATAAGTTTGGATGCTTTCCAAGTACTAGGCATTAATCACACTTAAACCCAGGCCTCAATAGTTCATCCACCCGGAGTATTCATGTCAGAGACATAAAACAATCTGCTTTAATGCCCACAGTTTTCTTTAAAATTGAGCACTTGCCTTGTGTTAATGAAACTTGCTTTGTATTGAGGGGCTGGGACGAGGACGGGGGTGGGGATTTTTATGTCGTGTAAAGCATTTCATGGCAAATTTTCCTTCCCTGTCTCAAAGCTTTGCAGGAATGATTATGTGTGTATATATATCTATATATATCTACACACACACACACACACACACACACACACACGTGTAAACGAAGCTTAGCTGTGTCCAGAGTGTGGTCTCCATCAAAGAGGTGGAGAGCAGCGTGGTCCTTACCATTACGCAGCCCTCCCTGATCTCAGGGTTTCCGTTCCGGGATTATGATGGAGCTGGACACGGGTATTTGCTTGCTAGCAGGTGGGTGTGATGCTCGTTGACCGGACCGCTTGCCGGGAGAGTAGGGGGACTGCAGGGAGACAAACGAAAGTAAGAGAACTTCCTTCATCACCACCGTGTATTTAGTCTGTTTCTGCGGTTGCTTTGGCTGGAGTCCGTGTAGTCTTCTGTGCCTCCTCCACCCTGATGACGAGGACGCTTTCTAATGGCTGGAGTCCGTGTAGTCTACTGACTCTCCTCCACCCTGATGACGAGGACGCTTTCTAAACCATTTTTCCTTGCTTGTTTTGGCATGGAAGTCTTCGTGTTGTAGCAGAGTTATTTTAGTATTGAATCAGCGACAGAAGTTTTCATTTGTTGGTATTTCGCTGGTGACTCTGCCATGTCCTTAGGAGAGATTGGCCCCAGTGGACCAAGTACACCTAGGAGCCTAAAGTCCGCCGGGGGGCGGCCCTTATTGGTATTGGGTGGGCTCCTCAGTTGCGTTTGATTCTCAGTCTATAGAAGGTGGTCACTGTGGAGTGTCTGCCAGGCTTTGAAGCAGAAATACCTGTCAGCCAACACATGTATCTAGACCGTGTGCTTGGTGCTTAATTACTTTAGGAAATGCAGGAGAAATCATCCCTGTGCAGGCTCTGCTCCCAGATGGTTTAAACTCTCCGTAGGGAGAGAAGGCCCGTGTGTTCCCCATCACACAACACGGATGGGGCAGCTAATGACAGAGTCGTGTGATGCAGACGATGGTTTCAGAGATGTTCTGAGAAGGGGCCGACCCGCTCACCAGGAGGTGCTGGCTGCCAGCGGGTGAGGGAAGGAAGCTGGGCCTCAGCCCTGTTGGACGCAACAGGCCCCATTCCTTCTACTTGGTCC
This sequence comes from Neophocaena asiaeorientalis asiaeorientalis, assembly GCF_003031525.2. NCBI lineage: Eukaryota > Metazoa > Chordata > Mammalia > Artiodactyla > Phocoenidae > Neophocaena > Neophocaena asiaeorientalis. Next base: position 3,393,201 of record NW_020172629.1, on the reverse strand, counting down.
AGGATTGCCTGACCCCTGCACACATCTCACGATGGTCCTCAACTGGAGGATTTTTTGGAAGCCTGTGTGTGCATATTGTATTTCATTGGGTGAAAACTACACACGCAAGATGTTTCAGCTTCAATCTGACAACGGAATAAACTTTCTGGACTAAAGCAAAACAGAACAAGCAAGGAAACACCCACACAACAAATGAAAAAATCCTGGTGTAATAGGAGACAGTTCACGATCGCAGAGCAAGTAATCACCTTGAGACAGGCGAGATAGCTGGGGAGTTGCTCTTGTCTCTCTTTGTCATAGTCTGTGCTGACAAGGAGTCTATTTAGAAAATGGGGCTCCCATCTCAATGGAACTTGTTGGTTTCAAATTGTGTGAACATCCGAAACTAACACCAGCCTTGGTTTTAGTGTTCAGAGTTTAGAATATGTTTAATTGGGGTTGACTTTATCTGCTGCTCATGTATAAATACATCCATACGTGTTTGTATGTTTACAAATTCAGCATTCATTTGGGATATCTACGCAGTCAGCAAGTTGAAGTAAAGCTTGACGGCACGATTTGCAACGCTGATGTTGGCAGGTAGCGCTTGTTTCTTAGGAAGTTTATAATTTCATGTGGCACTTGCAACCTTTCCTGGAAAATATCTTAATCCATATGACATCATACTGTGAAATAAGCTGTATTATGACTCATTCCTTAAACAGTACTTAGCAAAATGCTGATAGAACGCCTGTTAGGATCCAGGCCCTCTTGTGGGTGTTAGGGACAGAGCAGAGAGGGGGACAGACCGAGTTCCTGCTCTCACAGAGCTTGCGTGTTCCTGGGGAGGGGAAGACAGGAGAGGGGAACACAGGAGGAATCACTGTAGGTCAGGATGGACGGGAAGAAATGCGCGTCGGGTAAGAAGACAGGAACCGTGGCTGGGGGGGGTCAGAGAAGACCCCGCTGGTACAGGGCACTGGAGCAGAGACCTGAACGCAGTGAGGGAGCGAACCTTGGAGATGTCTGAGGAAAAGAAGATTCTAGAAAAAACAGCAGGTGCAAAAGCCTCGACGTCAGAATGTGCTTGATGTATTCGGGGAACATCCCTTGTCCTCTCACAGCACCATCTGTATAAATGCATTTTAGCTTAATCAAGGTTTTCAAGTAAAAATAGATTGCTTCCCTAACCAGATTTATAACTATTTGAGAGCTGAAACTATACCTTAAATACATCTTGGGGATTCCCTGGTGGCGCAGTGGTTAAGAAGCCACCTGCCAATGCAGGGGACACGGGTTCGAGCCCTGGTCCAGGAAGATCCCACATTCCGCGGAGCAGCTAAGCCGCTATGCCACAACTACCGATCCTGTGCTCTAGAGCCTGCGAGCCACAACTACTGAGCCCATGTGCCACAACTACTGAAACCTGTGTGCCTAGAGCCTGTGCTCTGCAACAAGAGAAGCCACCACAATGAGAAGCCCGTGCACTGCAACAGAGAGTAGCCCCCGCTCACCACAACTAGAGAAAAGCCCACATGCAGCAATGAAGACCCAACACAGCCCTGCCCAAAACAAACAAACAAACAAACAAACAAACAAAATATATATATATCTCGTACCTTCATCGTGTTTAGCCCAGTGGTGAACCCGTAACAAGTGCTCGACAAATGCATGTTAGATTTAATGGACTCAGTGACTAAAATATTAATATTAGCTGAAATGTAATGGATATTTAGTCGATATGGAACATTTTTCCAAGAAAGAGAAAAAATTCAGCTATCTCAACCTTTCTTCTTCAGTTGCCTTTCCATTAAGATGTTATGTAGCCTCAAATTAATAATTGAACACTGTCCCAGGAACTGGCCCAGTCCTGGAGATTGGGTAGGATTTTTCTTCCTGTAGAATGTCCACAGAATATAAAGGTTCTGCCCTTTGAGACTCTACAGTGAAGTAGAGTTGAATGGGCTGTTACAGCTTCCTCATGTGACACAGGGACACGTTACGGATTTTGGAGGTTAATTCTGAGTTCACTGTCATTTCTATCAAAGGCACATTTGGCTTTGTACCAGAGGTGCTCCAGAAACAGTGCCTCTGATGATGGAGCGAGCTCCAGGTGCTTCACATGCGTTTGGGGAGTTTGTGTTTAGAGGACGTCTGTGGTAAATCATTGGTAAAGCAAAGAATGCTCGTGTGACTATCACAGCCCTCGTTATGTAGGCGCAGTCCCGGTGCATGCGTGCGTGTGTTTCTCTGTATTACACAGTTATAACGTGTAGAAGTATTCCAGAAGGGCAGTCAGTGCAAAGGCCCTGACGTGGAGGGTCCTTGGAACGATCCGTGAATGCCAAGAAGACCCTGTATCGTATTCACTATTGTAGTCAACGTACAGCATACGCTGTCGGCACAAATCTCTAGTCCCTGAAGCTGGGCCCTGAGTGATGGGAGGACCGGAGCTGAGTCACAGAACTTGACACTATCGTGATGTGTTGTGCTGTTCCCGGGATTGAAGGACACGTGGGGGACGTAGGTCACCGAGGAGGAGAACAAGAAAAGGCACAGGGAGTCTTCTGCTGTCCTTGTCTGAGTTCCCCTGAGTGCAGCTGAGCCGTGAGACGAGGATTTGGACGTGGAGGATGAGAGGACCCTTGGGAGGGAGGAGGCCACCAAGCTGGACCAGCCTCGTCATTTGCCGGGTCTGGCACAAAACGGAAACGCAGAGCCCCTTGTTCAAAAGGGATGGAACATTCAAGACAGTCACAGCAGAGCATTAAGCCAAGGGGCCCATCTGAGTGAGGGGCTGTGCGCAAGCCTGGGGCACAGATGGTGCAGCCACGGAGAAGCTGGCCTCGCGGGGGGTCGTGTTTGCGGGTGGGCGTCTGCCGTCGGCAGCTGGGCACGTGGTGTGGAGGACGCCTCAGGGCCGTCTCCTGAGGAGCGGCTATTTATTCACAGCTCCCCTTCCACAGGGGCTGAGGTTGTCTTGGGGGTCTCGTCCCCACTGCGTTCCTGGCCTACCCCGTGGATATAGGCGAGCACAGTCAGGGGCTAAGGAGCGTCATCAGACAGACAGGTGCAGGCACGGCTCTTGTTGGTGGACAGACGGTGGCACCAAAAGCACCCGCTGTGCGGGCTTGTCTCCACCAGCCGCCGAAGAGGCAGCTTTCACAGAGGATGTGCTCACGACGCCCTTCTTCTCCAGGACTAGCCTTCAGGCTGAGGGCACGTGTGGCCGTCGTAGCACTGGGGGCGCAGGGTGGGCTCTGCCGGAGGGTGAGCCGCAGGAGGACCTGTACTTTAGCCCAGATGCCGCGGAGGCCGTGGTGATGGCGCAGATGCTCACGTGGATCCAGTTGGCTGAGGAAAGCCTTGGAAGGGAAAGGCTGTACGGACAGAACAAGCTCACAACGTGAGCGGGAGATAGGCTGCTGCGGTCCTGGTCCCCAGGTGTAGTCCTCTTGGGGACATTATAAATGCCCCGCTCCCAGTTTCATTAACACACAACCGCTATTGAATAGCGTTCGCATAGTACCTAGGAAATTTGTAACCCAGGCCCCCCAGGCCTCCAGGACCTCCGCTCGGAATGTTCGTTGCCTCTGTCTCTCCTGATTCCCCTGGGGGCTGGGCCAGTGCTGCGTGTCCCCACCGATCTGTCCCTGGGCTCCCAGGAAGAGACGGTCTCCAAGGTCCCTCCCTCATCGCAGCCCTGTGGCTGAGCTGTACGAAGGGCGCTGCGAGCAGAGCTCTGCGTCCCTCCAGGTGAGGCTCTCAGGAACAGGTGTGCTCATCACTGGCGTCCTCCCTCCACATGCCCTGGAACCGTGTTATAGAACCCGTGTAACAAACTCTCTCTCAGGTGTGAAGCCTCTCTCGTAGGGCTCTTAATACCTAAGTTGCCCTGTCCCTTTATTAGCATCAAAGATTCCACACACGTGCTCTACACAAGTGTTTGGTGTCCATTCACCAAACACTTACCGAGACCCCCCAGGTGCCAGGCATTGCTCCCGGCGGCAGGGATTCTGGGATGAACGCGACAGAGCACACCAGCCCTCAAGGAACTTGTGTTCCACCGGGGAGACAGATAATCAGCAAATGAACAACAGACAGGCTGCTGAGGACCGGGAGTGGTGCCGTGGGGGAGGCGAAACGCGTGCTGGGGAGACGGAACTATTAGGGCTGATTTAGGTGGGAGGGTTAGGGAGCCCGTGTGATGAGACACCGTGTGAACTTAGACCTCGGTGGCGGGAAGGAGTGAGCCGTGCCAAGGCCAGGGGCGGAGTGGTCAGGTGCAGATGGAAACATTTGCATGTCTGAAGGATGGGACACAGCCAGTGTGTCTTGTAGTGTGGAGGGAAAGAAAGGAACCAAGGATGTTCTTGGTTTTTTGCCTTTGAGCCCCTGGGTGGGTGGTCGTGTTGACTACAGATGGGGAATATTGAGGGAAGAACATTGAAGCCAAGGGATTGGGTGGGAGAAAGTGGGGACAGATATGGGTAGATGATGACGCTCTTAATGGAATTTCCACTGGGACTCATTAGTCTGTAGGTTTAATAAGTACATTTGGGAACATCACTGATGATTACCCAAATCAGAAGTACAATTCAGAAGTACAGTTCTCGGGACTTCCCTGGTGGCACAGTGGTTAAGAATCCGCCTGCCAATACAGGGGACACGGGTTCGAGCCCCGGTCCAGGAGGATCTCACATGCCGCGGAGTAACTAAACCCGTGCGCCACAACTACTGAGCCTGGGCTCTAGAGCCTGTGAACCACAACTACTGAGCCCACATGCCACAACTACTGAAGCCCGTGTGCCTAGAGCCCGTGCTCCACAACAAGAGAAGCCACCGCGATGAGAAGCCCGCACACCGCAACTAGAGAAATCCTGCGTGCAGCAACAAAGACCCAATGTGGCCAAAATAAAAAAAATAAATAAATAAATTTATTAAAAAAAAGTACAATTCTGAACAAATGGAAAATTTGCTTTTGGGGAGAAAATGTTTTATGCTGTCTTAGGCCCAAATTCTATACTAGAGCAGCATTCACAGTTTTCTAATTTCTAAAGACTTAGGAAAAGTCTTTATTTTCTTGGAGGCAGCTGTGTGATACATACACTTACGTATGAAGCATAAACTTTTAAATTTGTGTTTGTGCAATTGATGGAAAAGTTACACATTCAGAGTTGCTGTTTTAAAATATAGCCTGGAACCATTACCTGGGAAGGCACCCTTGCTTCACTTCAATGTAAATTTACAACTGTTTCGTGTACTTAATAAAATGACATATTTTAAAAAATAATCCTGCACGTGAAGATACGTTGCAGCCTGAAGACAAGATATTCTTATTCATCTTGGCCAGAGTCAGATTTTCCCAGTGAGCTGCTTAAATGTGGTAAGAATGTTAAAACAGGACTAAGAAAAATAGAGGATAACCAGCCCCATGACCTAAAGCAAGGGCTGGCCGTCCAGGCTGCACGAGTGAAGAAATTGTAAAGGTCGGTGTGAGTCTCCTTTTCTACACACTTGCAGCCTCTGTAGAAGATACGGGAGACCGATGCTTCCTTTGGGGAACAGCGAGGTGTGGGGAGAGGATGGCATCTCCAGAGCTCGCACTTAGCAGCCAACACTCATTTGGATACCTTGACATATATCCCCTGCAAGTGGTACCATCATGGCCCAGGGTCCCAAATTGTGTTGGCCACTAGGCTTGTCTGTCCTTTAAAGCCTGTCTTGGGTCATTTCTCCTTCTCTTACATCACTGTTCCCTTCTGATTCGTTGTTCTAACACCGATTGCTTCAACTAATAGAAAAAAACTGTCAAGAATCTTTTAAGACATTTCATAGAATTTATGTATCCACCATCAACCTTTGACTCGATGGACAGAAATTGTTAACTGGGCAAGTTGAATGTTCTTAATATTGATTTAAGCTTTTAAATGGTCTTTCAGATGTTTTATCCTAATGCCATCATGAGGATCAGGAGGGCAAAATGATTTTCTCATTTATCAAATCCCTGTATTAACTGGTGTGAACCAATGTTGAGACCCAGCCCCTTTTATATTTCACGTGCATTGTAATATCTGTACTTTTAGACAAATTGGGTGCCTTTCCTGTATGCTGATGATCAGAGACCTCGATTCATGTTTCTGGAGTGGTGTCAAGAAGCCCTGGATTTGGCAAATTATGGCCAAGAGTATCATCTAAATGATAATTTTGCCCAAACTCAAATAACCATTTTTGATAGTTTTCCTTTGGCACTTACATGGATGATATCAGATACTTCTATTAAAAGATACATGTGACTCATTCAGTGGTTCATTTTTAATGTAATCTGTTGGTACCTATAATACAAGAAGGGATTAAAGTTACACAGTGGAATATACGGGAATTTGGTAATACCAGGGCAAATAACCCGGATCATGGCTTGTTTGGTGTAGAACTCATGGCTTCAGGAAATAACCCGGATCATGGCTTGTTTGGTGTAGAGCTCATGGCTTCAGGAAATAACCCGGATCATGGCTTGTTTGGTGTAGAACTCATGGCTTCAGGAAATAACCCGGGTCATGGCTTGTTTGGTGTAGAACTCATGGCTTCAGGAAATAACCCGGATCATGGCTTGTTTGGTGTAGAACTCATGGCTTCAGGAAATAACCCGGATCATGGCTTGTTTGGTGTAGAGCTCATGGCTTCAGGAAATAACCCGGATCATGGCTTGTTTGGTGTAGAGCTCATGGCTTCAGGGAAGCACTCAGGCAGAGACAAATCCTGCGTCTGCCTAGGGTTCTTCCTCCCTCTCACATCCCTGCGTTATTCGCCAGTGGACAGGTTAGGTTCCTTTGCCTCTTCAAGAAAACAGCCTTTGCTAGCTACATGGCTAAAACTCTCTCAGTTTCCACAGCCGTCCCTGAGCCCTTAGGGAAGTGCTTGTCACGTGCACTAGCCCCACTGTTAGCGCCATTTTTAAAAATAGATAAGGCGACGTGGCCTGAACCACATCAATTGGACTCTTAGAGAAGGAAATGGGCAGAATTGTGCTTCCACATTGTGCCCACAAGGCCAATAAAGACACAGCCACATGTAACTTAAATCTGCATTTTAAAGAAAATGTTCGTTGATGGCGTTGTTTAGAATCACATTGGTTGGGACCAGGAAAAGCTCTATTTTCACATGAACTGCTGTATTGATATTAAATAAGGATAATGTAACTCAGCTCTGGCTTGACAGACAGGAAGTCCACCCATCCATCCATCCATCCATCCACCCATCCATCCATCCATCCATCCATCCACCCATCCACCCACCCATCTATCCACCCATCCATCCACCCACCCATCTATCCATCCATCCATTCATCCATCCATCCATCCATCTATCCACCCATCCACTCACCCATCTATCCACCCTCCCATCCATCCTCCCATCTATCCATCCATCCATCCATCCACCCATCTATCCACCCACCCATCCATCCATTCATCCATCCATCCATCCATCTATCCACCCATCCACTCACCCATCTATCCACCCTCCCATCCATCCTCCCATCTATCCATCCATCCATCCATCCACCCATCCACCCACCCATCTATCCACCCATCCATCCCCCCACCCATCTATCCATCCATCCATTCATCCACCCACCCATCTATCCACCCTCCCATCCATCCTCCCATCTATCCATCCATCCATCCATCCACCCATCCACCCACCCATCTATCCACCCATCCATCCCCCCACCCATCTATCCATCCATCCATTCATCCACCCACCCATCTATCCACCCTCCCATCCATCCTCCCATCTATCCATCCATCCATCCATCCACCCATCCACCCACCCATCTATCCACCCATCCATCCACCCACCCATCTATCCATCCATCCATGTAGGTAGGTAGATATATAGTGACCACTCTTACCTACTGCCAGTCTTTACTACTTGACTTTCATCTTTTTCTCAGTGTTGGTTGATTTTGGTTTTATTTTGTCTGTACTGTTGTAAACCATCTGAAATCCTATTTGGAGATAGTCTATATGTGAAAGAGAACCCATTAGTGCTAAGCGTTTAAGGTTGGTAAGGGTAAAATATGCTAATATGCTCCATGAAAATATATTTGAATTTTGGTTTAAGCCTCTAATGTGTTAAATTCAAGTGAATGACTAATGTTGGGAATTTCAAGCCCTGATGGTAAGTGGTGGGCCGTAGGGGAAGGAGTCCTGCCTTTCTCTGTGTGGATAACCTACTATAAGTAAGGCCAGTCATGTATGTTTGTGGGTCATGCATGAATTTAGTTAACTAGATATAACTAGTTAAAGCTGGGCTGCTGATACAAGTATGTGGTACCTGATAAAAGAGTTTCTAAATTAAATCCCAAATCCAGCCTTTGTGAGCCTGTTACTGTGTGAAACTTTACTCTCGTTACCGTCTCACTGATTTGACCCGTAAAGGATTGACAGGCACGTCCTTCGTTTTTATTCAGACAATGTTTATTGAGTCTGTACTGTGTGCATAACACATAGCATGTGGTAGGAACATAGCTGCAAACAAAATGTGTGCTGCCCTTGCCCTCCTGCGCCTACAGAAGTAATTAAGAGAAAGCTTCACTCGCTCCTATTACTATGGAGACGTGAAGGATGCTGTGCAGCAGTGCCAGGTGCCTTCCTAGCCTCAGAGGCCTGTTGAGGAAGCGCAGATCTGGGTGGTGTTTGTGTCGACTCTGGACTGACCCTCTGTGCAGTGAGAGGCCGGGAGGGCTGTGTTCCAGGAACACAGGAACACAGGTGTGCAGGAACACACACCCTCCCTGCAGTCCTTCTCAGTGGCGTGGTTGTCCTCCCACGTGGAGAGCCCCCTGCCCAGCCTCTCTGCCCCTGACCCCCTCCTTCAGGCCCAGCACCGTCCCATCTCCCGGGAACCTTGGCTGCAACGTCAGGCCCGCGTGAGCATCACCATGGCTTTCCCTGCTAACATTCCCTACTAGCATTTTCTCTTCAAGTAAACAGTTATTTTCTTGATATTTGGAGTAAAGATCTAAAAACAGGGCCCTAAAATATTCCATAAATACTTATCTAAGGAAAACTCTCATTATTTGAAAAAAATGGTACTTACGTAGCACACCTTCTTGGCAGAAAATACAGATAAGCAAAGAAGAGAAAATAAAATTCACCCCCAACTCCATTATCAAGATATGAATTCTTTCATGTTTAGATGTAATAAAAACCTAAATAACCTTCCAGGCTTTTGTCTCTCACCTAACTATTACTATTATATATATAATATGAAATTATATTGAATATATATTATATATTATATGAATATATATTATATATATAAATTATATATATATATAAATTATATATATATATAAATTATATATATATGTTTATACATATGCATATATATCCCCACATAACACATTATAAACCACAGCACTTTAAAAAATTTTGCTTAATAACATACGATTAGCACTTTTCCACGTTAATTGTATTTTTCTACAGCATTGTAGAGTTTGTTTCTTTTTTCTCTTCCGGCTTCACTGAGATGTCATTGACACACAGCGCTGTGTAAGTGTGAGGTGTGCGGCATGACAATCTGACTCACGTACATCAGGAAACGGTGACCGCGGTAAGTTTAGCGAACATCCGTCATCTCAAATAGACACAAAATTAAGACATAGAAATTTTTTCCTTGTGATGAGAAGTGTCAGGATTTACCCCCTTAACAATTCTCCTCTATAACACACAGCAGTGTTAATTCTGTTTCTCATGTTGTGTATCACATCCCTGTGATACTCAGTATCCCAGGACTCATTTATGTTGTAACTGGAAGTTTGTACCTTTCGACGGCCTTCATCCAATTTCCTCTCCCCACACCCGCTGCCTCTGGTTACCACAAATCTGATTTTTTTCTATGAGTTTGTTTTTGTTTGTTTTTGAAGTATAATTGACCTACAACACTATGTTGTTTCAGTTACACAACGTAGTGATTCGGTATTCCTGTATATTTTAAAATGATCACCACGATATTTACCATTTTGTTTCTTTTGATGATAAACATGCCTATGGAAAATTTTCTGAAGATTAAGAAGTTTTAAGAAGGAAATCAAGAGCGTTCATTATTTGACCATATTCATGCATAGTTTTTAATATCCAAGTAGTATTTATTTCACCTCATGACTAGACCATGACTTAGCCAAACAGTTACCTATTGATGGGCATCAGCATTGTTTTCATTTTTATCTATAAAAAATAATGCAGAGGTGAACAGCCTTGTGGTTAAATCTTCACATGCACCCTAAACTATTTCCTGAAAACAAATTCTTGGAAGTAAAGATGCAGTGTTAAAGAATGTGCCCCGGTGCTTTGTGACCACCTAGAAGGGGTGGGATAGGGAGGGTGGGAGGGAGACGCAAGAGGGAGGAGATATGGGGATAGATGTATATGTGTAGCTGATTCACTTTGTTATACAGCAGAAACTAACACACCATTGTAAAGCAATTATACTCCAATTAAGATGTTAAAAAAAAAAAGAATGTGCCCAACATAAATGCTCATTTTGAAAAATTTCAAATTTCCTCTATCAGATTTTCCACCAGACTGTTTTATCAATGTACATTCTCATCAGTATTTTATGAGCATTCTTATACTCTACACCGTTGGGGTTGTCTTTTTTTTTTTTTAATTAAAAAAAAAATTTTTTTTGTGGTATGCGGGCCTCTCACTGCCATGGCCTCTCCCTCTGTGGAGCACAGGCTCCGGACGCGCAGGCTCAGTGGCCATGGCTCACGGGCCCAGCCGCTCCGCGGCATGTGGGATCTTCCCGGACCGGGGCACGAACCCGCGTCCCCTGCATCGGCAGGCGGACTCTCAACCACTGCACCACCAGGGAAGCCCGGGGGTTGTCTTTTTTAAAAAAATTATTATTATTTTTTTCTGATTACCAAAAAACATATTTATAAAAAAACTCATTTACTCTCCCAGCTCAGTACCTTGGAGGGTCCAAGGCACAAAGATGTTCAACTCTTGGGTTGGGGTAGATGGATGTGGGTGGAGCCTGGCTCCATACACAGCTACTTCTGGAAGGACAGATAACCTTGCCACCTGTGAGTGCCCTGCTTTCCGGCCTAAGTTCTTACTGAGAACCCCAGGTACTGAGTATCCTGGACGAAGGGACATATTTTGTTTTATGAGTCTCTCTCCTCCTTCAAGCACAGTAGAGACCCTGAGCTTCAAATATCAGTTCAGATTCATCCGACAAGTGCAGAGCCATCTGTACTTCTTGGTATCCCCGACGTCACCTGGCTCTCCGTGGGCCCTGCCCAGCGAGGTCCACACTGAAACACAGCCGTGTCACCAACAGCTGGCCCTTGCGGAGAAGCAGCATCTTGGTTCCATCAGTGTGAGGGATGCTTGGTCAGTAACTCGTCTCAGGGCTACTTGACTGTCAATATCGAAGTCGGGATTTTAATACAACTCGTAGCTGAAAACAACGGCCTGTGTCTGTGGATTGAGGAGCCAGTCGACCTGATCCTGCCCAGGCAGGTGGAGGGGTCACAGCACAGTCGGTGATGCAGCATGTGCGCTCCAGGCATGCTTCTCAGGTGCCTTAGCCGAGTAGAAGGAAACTTGAAGGACCTGTCACACCAGGAGGCCTGCACCTTCTGAGCAGACCGGTGAGAGAGGAACACTGAATCATTTGCACAGTGGGAAATGTGCTTGAAGAAAAGGAATGGAAATAGGATTATATTCTTAACTGGTTGGATCCCAGTGTTCCTATAGGACCAACACCTCTTCTCTCCTTGGTTACAATTCTGTAAACGTAAGAAGAAAGTGACTTTGAATCAGATTGACCTGCATCTCGTTCATTTGGTTTTCTTCTCATATGTCTTTTTCTCCATTGTGCTTCCTGACTTTTGACAACTCAGTGGTTCTCAATCGTAGCTGCCGTTAGAACCATTTGGGATTTTTCTTGAAATTCCAAAACCGAGGTTGCACCCCTGTCCCACGAAATCAGACCTGCTGGGGGTAGGACTCTGGCATCAGCATTTAAAAACCCCCTCAGGTGATTCGAATCTGTAGCCAGGATCGAGAACAGCTGGCCTCCACATTTTCCTTATTTTACTGAGTCAGTGTGTTCCAGCAAAGTTGGTCGTAATGTGAATTTTGGGAAAAAAACCTCTAACCTTTTTATTATGAAACTCAGCTTGTGTAGCTACAAAAAATAGCACCCACTAAACTGAGGTGACCATCTTTGGTAAATTAAGGGGTTAAATTTGGTGATGTTCTAAATGTTTTCACTGTACTTTGAGACCTTAGAGGCATCACCCATACCTGGGATTTTCTGTTATCATCCACCTCTTGTGTTTCTCAACCACAGAATTGTCTCTTAGTTAAGTATTTACTGACAGGCATCGGAAGCCCTGTGTTTTCCCTCCTTCTTTTATCTCCTGTGCTTCCATGGAATAAAGCCACAATGTCCTGCCTCATTGGCTTCTACCATCTTACCCTTAGGCATGATTTACTGTAGCCTGAATTCTGGATCTAAGAGTCCATGAAATGGATCGGTGTCTCAGTTATCAATCCATTGGCAGTTGATCTTTGATATCCCTTTAGCAGCCCTCCTGCCTGTGGGATGGAGGAGAGGTGATGGGAATTGCTGGGGTACCTTGGCCCTGGAGCAGCTGCTGGGGTCATCTGCATGGTCTCTGCACTTGGTAACTGAGGACACCAAGGTCTAGAGAGGCCAAAAAACTTGTCCAACTTCATAAATCAGCCAATTTTGTTACTTGAGAGTGGATATAATAAAGTATTGATGGCAGAAGGTTTTGAAATTGAACTGAAATGAGGTTTCTGGATTACCTGTGGACTTCAATTACCTGATGCATCTCTTTCTCACTGTGGGACAGGTATTCTGTGATTGTATATAATAAAGGCTCTTTTTGAAATGGGCTTGACCCAGAGAAAAATGGCAAAAATGAGTAGCACAGTAATGAACTTTCTGTTTTTTATAGATCAAAATCCAATTTTAGACTTTGGTATCACTATAGCAACATGCTATTTCTAGCTTATTATTATTGCATTTCTGCTCTAATTTTAAGCCTCAGTTTGGAGAAGAAATTTGATAAATTGGAAATTTTAGACTTGAAAGGAGGAACTTGAATGAGACAGAATAGCGATTTACAAGTAGTAACCTAAATCACCTGAGGGGGAAAATCAGTAATGTAACGAGGGGGAAAATAAATACGGAAGTGATTATTCATGTTATAAAATGGCTCTTGACTTTATTGAAGGGTAGCCGTCTGTGCTTCCCAGACTGGGGTACCTTGTATGCCGTGGGCACTTAGAGAACCCGAAGGAGGATGGTGTCTGACACTTATCGATGCATACTGTTGAAGGCTCTGCTCCATCTCATCTCAACTCCCTCTCTTAGTGTCTTCCCAGCCTCCTGGGAGCCCTCTCAGGCTCCCTGATGTTTCTGAATCAAGCGTACCCTGCCTCAGTTATGTGTGTGGTCCTTCACGCATTTCCTTGGGGTTTTTCCTCTTCTTTGCAGAGTGCTTACCTCACCACTGTATCTAGATTCACCTTGTGCCCACTCCTTCCAACACTTCTCCTGTGCTCACGTCTCCAGGAGTGACATCACCAGCCAGGTGCATGAGCCTGAAGCCCAGGACTCCTCCCTGACACGTCCCATAGCTGAGATGTTCCCAAGTCCTCTTCATCGCACTCCCAAAGACCCACAAATCTGTCCACCTCTGACCATTACCTTAGTCTGAGCTCTTAGCATCTCTTACTTAACCCAGTTATCTCCTAGCTGCCTGGCCCACTTGTATCCTGATGGCTCTTGGAATGAGGAGGAGACTTAGCTGTTACTGCAGTTAGCTGCTGTCCACTCATTTTCATAGCTGCATGGTATTCCTTTGTGTGAATTTGTCACTATTTATTCTCCAGGTGAGGACATTTGAGTTGTTTCTAGTCTTGTGAACTGTTCTGCTGTTAACATTTTTGTATATTTTTCTTCAGGTACATGCATGAGGGTTTCTCTGGGATAGACGCCCGGGAGGGGAATTGCTGGGTTGTAGTGTGTCCAAATGCTCAGTTTCACCAAATAATAGCAAATTGCTTTCCAAAGAGGTGTGTCAGTTTGTACTCTGTGACCCCTTGGTCCATAGGCTGTCTGAGCTGTGGTGGTGTCAGGATTCTTAAATTTTATTAATAGAGTGGGCATAGAATGGCATCTCACTGTGTTCGGAGTTTACACCGAGCCAATTACTAGTGAGATGAAATACCTTTTCACGTGTTTATTGGATTTTCTTTGTATCTCTTCTTTGGTTAAGAACGGCTTTGTTTCTTCCTTTCCAATTCTTGTGACTTTAATGTATTTTAACTCCCTTACGGTGCTGGCTCTAATCACCAATACAGAGTTGAATTAAAGCAGCAGTTGGTGGCCATCCTACTCTTCATCAGGCTTTAAGGGAATGCTTCTTCCAGTGCTTTCCGATGAAGAATTATGTTCATGGTAGATATTTTATACACGACCTTGACCAGATTAAAGAAGTTTCCTTCTGTTCCTAGCTTGGATGGTGTTTAATTATATCAAATGTGTTTTCTCTGACTTCTGAGATAACCATATGATATTCTGATGATATAGTGTATGAAGTGTATGGGTTTTCTAATATTAAAATACTCTTCCATTTCTGAAATAAATCAGACTTGGCCATGACATGCTGTATTTTCTTATTCAGTGTTGGATCTGGTTTACTAAAATTCTGTTCGGGATTTGGGTTATATATTCGTGAATGAGGTTGGTCTTGTCTAAATCTGACTTTAAGTTTATACCACCCTCAGGAAATAAGATGGGGGTGTCCTGCTCTTTCATTCCCTGGAAGAATAAAATTGCATGCAAATGGATTGATCCGTTTCCCGAAATTTTTTTAGAACTCACTTGGAAAAGCCACCTTGTTTTGTGTTTTCTTTCTGGGAAAATCCTTAACTACTGCTTTGGTTTCCTTAATAATAAAAAGATTCTTCAGGAATTCTGTTTATTTTTGAGTTATTATACGTTATAAAGAATTTATCCATTTGTCCACGTTTTCACATTTTTTGGCATTAAGTTATTTTAATAATTATATCTGGCATCATGCCCCCCCCCCCCCTTATGACTAATATTACTTAGTTGTGTGTTTGTCTTTTTTCTTGATCCATTTCTCCAGAAGTTTGCCTATCTCTCTCCCCAAAGAACCACATTTTAGCTTTGTGGATGGTCTTCGGATTTCTGGCGGTGACACGGGGAGCACTTGGGTTTGGGAACGCAGCCCCACGAGTGACTAGAGCCTTTATGGGCCCTGTTGGGTTTTCACGCAGCAGAGAGAGTGTGCTGAGTGGCTTTGAAGGGACAGAAATAAAAACGCTTCCTTTCACAGCTGTGCGTCCTTCTTGTTCAGTCCGCAGTCACTGGGGCATCCTCGCCGGATCACAAAGCAGCAGGATCACGAGACGTATTGAAACATGGGGTTTCCTTAGAAGGAGCACGTACCGCAGGGCAGTGAACTTACGGAATGTCTTAGCTTCTAGGTGAGATCTCGTCTGGAAACACCAGCAGGTTATTCAGAATTTACAGTGGTCAGTATGTGGGGGTGTTGGAGCGGGTTAAGGTATCGTTAAGGGGTTGGGGAGGGGACAGGTAACCTTTTGAGGCTGACGGTGGCGTTGACAGTCAGTCTTTCTCATACCATATCCTGAAGGCAAAGACGAGGCTTAAATGGGTCGTCTGTATGCTTAACGTGCTGTTTCGTCTTGTCTTGTCCATTAAATAAGTTGAGTTCACTGAGTATCTTCTCTCCCCGCCGCCTTCATTTCTAAGGGAGCTTTCACTGTGGTGTCTGTTACCAGAAACTTAGATCAGCATTGAGAGAGTATCGTGGGTCCAAATGGTTGGGGATCCTAGACTTATGCACGCACAGTGGGAAAATGTGTAACCTTTTAGCTACATACAGCCCAATTTGATTTCAAAAGCCTCCCATCATGACTTCATTCCCTAAGTTAGGAGAGTTTGGAACTCCTGAGTAAATGGCAGCGAGAGACAGTGAGGGGAGCCGCCCAGGGCGTCCTCCGTCCTCTGAGGACATCGCCAGGTAGTCATGCAGGTTCTGTTTACCTTGGAGTGTCTTTTCGCCTAGAGGTTTCTCCTCTGGCTTCTTATACGATTATTTATAAGGATACTTTGCCAGAAAGTGAATTAGCCAATATGTAACTAGACTCTTCTCCACCTTTCTTGGAGCCTCTTGTGTCCTGGGACAGGCATGTGGGCTGTTCCTTTTCATTTGGGATTTCCCTTTTGAGCAATTCTTCAAGCCTGGCAACTTTCAGAATAACATCTCCTAGACACACACACACACACACACACACACACACACATTTTTGTGACGTTGCAAGTGCCCAGTGTTTGGCCACGTACTCAGTGATCTCATACGTGTTTCAGGAAACCGGTTCCTTCCTCCCTCTTCCTTCCTTCCTTGTTTTCCTTCTTCTCTGTCTTTTTCTCCTTCTTTCCTCCCCATCTCCGTTTCCCCTTCTCTTTCTCCTTAAGTGGGCCTGCCATTATGCCTATACTTGCCCAGACAGTCTCATTTAAAATATTGTCAGTAATGCCTGCACATTACTACTTAATCTTGGGCGATGTTGCTAAGTCTTCTGCTCCAAGGAAAACGTTAACTGATGTTATAATGCTAATGATACAGGCCTGCCTCTCGAGTTATAAAATAATTGACTACAGTGTTCCTTTAAGTATTGGTGATAATTGATTTAATTTATAGGACTGTTTTTTTCCTCTTTTTGTAACTATTGAGTAAAGCATCAGTACCAGTCATGAAGGCATGTGCTCCATTCTGTCTGGGTGGGTGTTGGGAAGTGCACCCTGTTTGCCGGGCACCGTTCCTGGTCTGGAAGGGGCGGCTGGAGGGTCGTTGCGTCCGTTTCAGTGTTCTGACCAGCTCGGTGATCGCTGCTAGACCAGGCCCACGCCAAGGCCCCAGAACAGGGAAAACACAGCGTTCACGTCACAGGACAGCGGGCAAATGTAGCCAACATCTAGAGTCAGAGCCCAGCCCAGAGCAGACTGGTTGATATCAGTACACGCGAAGGTTCCTTTTGGAAGATACAGCACCTCTAGTTTAAAGAAACCCAGTTATTCTCCGTAGGAAGGTGAGAGCAGACTCTCTCCCCTGGACTTTAGCACCCACTGGCCTCTGCTGACGCGAGTGGGAGGAAGCGGGGCCAGTGCGGGACCAGAGCCCCCCTCCTTCCAGAGCATCAAAGCCGAGACCCCAAAGCCCTCACCCTTCCCCGAGGGCAGCTTGCTCGCCACGGATGTCTCTTCCCGGAGGAGAGAGGCCCTGTGTTCTGCGGGCCTGGGCTTTGAGGGCGGTCTGGGCCCCCGTCCCACCCCCAGCGCACGGGACAGGCCACTGGGGTTTGGGCGCAAATAACCCAGGCTGGGTCTGTACTGTGTGTATGACTTGTATCGTAACTAGCGTGCGTGATTAGGTTTTCACACGTCTATTTAGCATTGACATTGTGGGGTGACTACACTAATGACATCTTCTGTGTAGCACGGGGGGTGTCTCCCCTCAGGGCAGTTCTGGAGGGGCTCTAGGGAGCTGACCAACTGATGGGTGCTCTGAACTTGATGAAATTCCTGAATTCCCAAGCACAGGCTGTAAGAAGAAGGCTGGATTATGTTTAGCCCCAATCAGTTACAAAGTGAATACATTTTTCCTTTTTTATGTATTCCCGTGACCTAACACTAATCATTTTAAAGTGAATAATTCAGTGACATTTGGTACATTCACGCTTCTGTGCAACCATCACCTCTGTCTAGTTCCGAAACATTTCCTTCATCCCCAGAGGGAAGCCCGAACCCACAGGTGCTTACTGCTCCCTCATGCCCCCTCCCAGACCCTGGCAACCAGCGACCTGCTTTCTATCTCTAGACATTGCCCGTTCTGGACACTTCACATAAGTGGCTTCAGACTGCATGGGACCTTGTGGGTGGCTTCCTTCACCTGGAGCATGTTGGGAAGACTCCCCCATGCTTTGGTAGGAGTCCTTCATTCCTTTTTATGGCCGAATAATATTCCATGGTGCGGATAGACCACATCTGTATAAAGTCAGCTGCTGATGGACGTTTAGGTTGTTTGCCAGACTTTTGGCTGCGGTGAATAATGCTGCTATGAGCATATGTGTGCAAACATTTGTTTGAGCCTCTGTTTTCACTGCTTTGGGGTACATACCTAGAAGTGGGATTGGTGAGTCATACGGTAATTCTATGTTTAACTTACTGAGGAATCGTCAGACTTTTCCAGAGCAGCTGCACCATCTTACATCCCCACCAGCGGTGTATAAAGGTTCCAGTTTCTCTGCATCCCTCCTGGAGGTCACCTGCATCCAAGGCTGGGCGGTGGTTGGGCTCCCAGCCGGGAGACCAAGGGCCTCCGGCCCGAGTGCTGGCCTGGCCGGGGTGTGGGCAAAGCCGCCAAGATCTCAGTGAGCCTTGAAATCTTCTCCCACTTTCTGAAATCTATGAATTCATCATTTAAGGGGTTGCCGCCAAATCTGAGATATTCTCATCCTTTGTTTTGTCCTCATTTCCATTCTCAGAGAAAGTTCACCCCGACCTGACTCTTCCTTCACAGAAGATAACTTTAGCCAGAATTTAGAGTTGGATAAAATGGGATCAGTTTCTAGATTGATTCATAATTAAGATCAAAAAAGCAATAATTGCTCACCCATTCTGTCTGTGGATTTGCTTAGGTTTCTCAAAAGGGAGGGTGAGACACATTTCTCAGACGAGGCGGGGCAAGCCGTCTAGGCCACGGGGCAGAATTTCTGGGGCTCGGGAACTCTCCACGGTGGCCACGGTAAACCTTCCTCCCATCGGTGCTTTTTCCTAATAAGTCGCTCTGCGGGCGAAGGGGGGAAGAGGGATAAGTGGTCTTTACTGAAAGCAGCGCATCCTGTCACTCCCCTGCCGCCCACCGCTCACTCGTGGGGCGATGCTGGGCAGGAGACTGGCCTCTGGGGAGGGCAGACCTGGGTTGCTCTCCCCAGAGGAGAGCCTGGGTTTCCGCGCTGCCAGGTGCCCTTCAGAGTCAGACCTCATTTCCCCTCCTTGTGCACCTAGTCTAGCGAAACGGGGCAGCGCGAGCAGTGAAGCTGGGACAGGGCTTCTTGGAGAGGAAGTGGGGGTCAGGAGGCTTCCGTCTTCGGGGGGGCGGTGACGGGCCCCGGAGGACACGAGGCCTACACGTGGGCGGTGGGGGCCGTGGCCGTGGCCGGAGTGGGCGTCCTGAGATCGGCACCACCCCCCTGCCTGCCCTCCCCTGCCCTGGCCCTTCTCATGGTCCCCGCCTCTGTGCGCACGTCCTTCCCTGTCTCTCCTTTCCCCGTCAATCAGCGTTTCCAGAGCCCGATCCGGCACAGTGCCCTGCCCCTGCCCTTGGAGACTGCGGCCCAGGTGGGGACACAGCAGCAAGGCCACCCTGGGAGGGGGGTGGAGGAGGG
>NW_020172629.1:3319352-3373540 GCF_003031525.2 Neophocaena asiaeorientalis asiaeorientalis | reverse complement strand
TGTGAGGGGGGTGGAGGAGGGGCTGCAGGGGGTGGGGCGGGGCCCGCTGAGGGGCTTGGAGGCTTCGGGAGGAGCCGCTCTCATCCCAGATGAGTCTGCCCAGAAGGGCCAGTGGAATAAGGGGACAGGCATTCCAGAAAGACAGTACAAAACCAGGGAAACAGGGACGGCCCCGTCATGTCCTGAGGAAATCAAGTCTGCTTTTCTCCTAAGGGTGTCCCAAGAGACAGCTGAGCTTGGAAGGCGGCAGGTGGGAGGTGATGCCCCTGCCGAGAGTTTGGGCTGCAGCCACACGGAGACAGCAGACCTGCTGGGGGAAGCGCAGAAGGGCTTCCTTTGCTTGCTTTATCCCCATTTCTAAGTCTGTGTTTGACCATGACCCTGCTAGTGCAGTGACCCATCGCCACGGGGGCGGGGGGGTCAGCGTGGCTCGCTTGAGTGGTCTGACCACTGTCTCCCAGGGAGTGTGAGCTGGGATGGCCGAGCACCGGGTCGGCTCCGTGGTCGGCGCATTTCCCTGGAGGGATGTTTACGTTCTGGGAAGCAGAGGTGAACTCAACTCTGAGGTCTTTGCACTTTTCTTTCCCGGATTATTTTGACTCTCCGAGTCCATTGTAGATCTGTGACTTCAAATTTTCCCCCCAGGAGGAGGAAGAGGAGAATACTCCCTCGGTAGCGGTGTTTGACTGAGAAAGCGCCAGTTTGCGCTTTGCATTTCACGACGGAGACACCTCACCAGCATCCCCACTTGGAAAACGCCTTTATTCCTTAAACACACACGCATGTGGAAAGAGCTAGTAAAAGTTATATATTGCAAGAACCCATTCAGTGCTGATGTTAACCGAACTTAACGTATACCCGCTCAAAGTGAGATCATTGTCAACGGAATAATTTCCAAGTTTATTTTCAGGCTGTATTTGTTTTTAGTAGCACTTTAGGATTTCATGTGATGAAAGACAACTGTCCTGTGTTTTAAATGTTTCATCCTTCTAGCTAACAAAGGGGATGCGTACTGCACGTTTGATTGAGCCGTCTTTCTCTCTGTCGACACCAGATGGCGCCATGGTGCAGGGCCTTAAAACGAATTTATTTGAAAAATGAATTTGGGAATTACAGCTGCTAGTATTCTAGGTTCAATAGATTTTGTTTAGTGTTTCAAACTGTGCATAAGAGAGTCAAAGACTGTATTTCGTATTTTTGTCAGTCTCCATTCTCATCTGTTGTTACAGTAGAAAGACTCTCTCCCTCCCAGATCTTGATTTTCAAGGGAGGTGTGGGGAAAGCAGCTTTACACACAGGCTGTGCTGGGCACAATTCCGATGGCTTTGCCCCTGTGCCTTTCCATTTTTCTCTTCTGTTCTTCCCTTCGACCTGTAGAAAAGTGATCTACTAAGAGTAACTTATACTACAAGTTCAGTGGCTTATTTCACTAGAGGAATAGGTGCGAAGAATAATGTTGGAAGCAAAGGATTGAACTGCTAATGAAGTACACGGGCTCTCAGTGACAAACCAGTTCAGAAAATGTGTTCGGGATTCACGTGCTTTCACCCCTAACCTTACCAGTATTCTTTTTATCTGGATGCAGAATAAAAACGTATGTCACTTAGCATGATAAATACATTTTGCTCAAGGCAGCTTATGCTCACAAGAACACTATGGCTAAGAATGGCCCCCATGAGTTTACAATGAATGAAAAACGTTTTGAAGCATTGATTTGAAGTCTGCGAGGAACCGTGTAAAAAATGGAACAGGAAAAGACATCCGAATATCCAGGAACGCTATAATTGATGTATTTAAATCTTAAAACGCTATTTATCATTGTCACTAATGCGGATATAATATGTACCGCTGACGCTTCAAACGAACAGGGTAAATTCCACCGCTGAAATTACAGCTTCTAGTGCGCGCGTTCTTTCAGGTTATCCTTTATTTTTATAAA
Organism: Neophocaena asiaeorientalis asiaeorientalis; assembly: GCF_003031525.2. NCBI lineage: Eukaryota > Metazoa > Chordata > Mammalia > Artiodactyla > Phocoenidae > Neophocaena > Neophocaena asiaeorientalis. The sequence continues at coordinate 3,371,601 of NW_020172629.1, read as the reverse complement.
AATATTCCTCTTGCTGAACATATATTTTGAGATTAAGAAGCGCCTTTTCTCTCTCATAGAAGACTGTTTCTCACCCCTCAGTTCTTAAAGCAGATGCGCTTCAGAAAGATGATTCTGTGGCACGCGGGGAATGGGGTGACGGAGAGGCGGGGGGGGGACCGGGAGGCAGCTCCCTCCCTCCAGCCGTTCATTCAGGGGATGTCTAATGAGCACCTACTATGCGCCAGACGATGGGGTGCAGCAGTCAACAATGAGGAAGGAGAGACCCCTCCATTCATGGGTGCTGAAGGGCTGAATTAGGGGCAGAGAAGAGGCAAGGGAGACTTTGGAGGTAGGTGTACAGAACGTGATGGTCTTTGGGGGACAGAGGGCAGGGAGGTCCCCATGGGTTTCTGTCTTCCACAGGGTTTACAGACCTAAAGAAAAAGGTGAGTCACATGTACGTGGGTGGAGCCCTTCTAATTCTCTTCATTTCTTCCCATCTCAACTCTTGGCACCATTGGACGCAGGTGTTTCCGGGATGCCCTGCACCCACACCCCTCATCTCGAAGTTAGTTAAGGGTAGGATTACTGTTAATAATTTTAAAAATTGCAGGCAGGCACTGGAATTAAGAGTCAAGAAAAGCGAGCTCAAATACTGATGGGTTTCCACAATGGGGATATTATGTAAATGAACTTGTATATTAATTATGTTCATATAGACACCGTATCTTTAACATGACAAAGCCTTAAGGCATTCATTTCTGGTGCCTCTTCTCCCTCCGATTACAGTGGAATAAGGGCCTGCATTTTTCGTGGGAAGGGAAGGAAGCTCCTTATTATGTTACTTGATGTTTAGTGACGCTATCGGTCATTCAGTGAGTCATTTGATGGTGGCCGTGTTTGTACTGAGGTCTCCTCTGCATGGCACAGTCCCTACCCTAAGGGATCTTGTCCCCTGTGCTGCCTGCCAGCTCTGAGACCTTGCCAGTCCCTAAGCCCTGCACTTCATCTGTAGAGATGTGTGAGGACCTTGAGGGGTTCTGGGCACATAGTAGGAACTTAATTCGTGTTAGTTCCCTTCACTCATAAGCAGGTCACAGGCCAGTTACGGACAAAAGACAAATACCAATGACGGAGGCTTCCACTCAGTTCCCACCTGTCAGGGTGAGAACAGCTCCTGGAATGGGAATCCCAAATCAGGTTTCAGCTTCTTTTCGGCTTTATCCTTTTTTGCAGGCCTCTGAGGACACGGGTGTTGGTTTGTAAAGCTTCTGACACTGAGAGCCAGCTCGTCCTGGCTCTAGGGGCCGGCAGTGATGAGTGATGGCCAAAGAGGGTTGGCTTTTTCTCAGTGAAGTGCAGAGGTGAAGGGGAGAAGACAGAAACGGCCTCGCATCGCAGGAGGAATTTGGCCGTCCTGTGTTTATGGTGTCCTGAGTTGGTGTTTTCCTAAGTTTTGGGGAAGGAGAGAGAGCAGGCTGTGCACTCTGGCCCTTCCTCTGCGTTCTCCCGTCCCGCTGCCCTGCTCTGTCCCTAGTCTCCTAGTTCAGGTGTGCAGATGAATCTCTGAGAAATGTTATCGCGGGGCTGACTTCCAGCCTGAGCGTGTGGTCCTGTGACCTCAGGGTGACAAAGATTCTGGACTTTGGTTCAAGCATCCTGGAGGCTCGTTTTCTGTTCATTTCCACCCCCAAACCACAGAGGACAGAGTAAGTCAGGACGTGAGTCTTCTCAGCAGAAGCTCACCCTCCTTTTGCGGAGCCAGGGGCAGGACAGAGCTGTGCACCTGTGGGCGATGCATGCAGTGAGCGCTGCGGGGTTGCAGGGTAGGACCTCTGGGCGCCGGGAGCGGGACTCAGGGACGGGCCCTTTGACTTGCCTGTGACCGGGCAGGCGTGGGGTCGTCTTTCATCACTTAGCCCATCTGTTGAGTCCTGGGTTATGAAACGGAGTTTGTGTTGGGTCACGTGGGCGGTGTTGTGTCCGACGTGTCCCCTGGCTGGGAGGCTGCGCGGAGGGCGCAAGAGCCTCCTCGTCACGGCTGCCCTTGCCCAGCACGCACTGACGGGCAGGCTCTGTAAGGTGCGTGTGGCGACGGGAAGGCAATCAGGCCGCGATGGAGAGGGCGCTTCGGGGTGGTCCTGCAGGTTCTCACCATCGCGGCGGTTCGCTGGGACCTATGTTTTAGGCGTCACTCCATCACTAGGGAAAGGTTTCCTATAGTGGCGCGAACCTGTGTCTTAGTAAACAGTCTGTCTCGGGTGATCCCAAGCCAAACTGCTCCGTCTCTATCAGAGAAGGACTCATCTTTGAGAGTCAGCCTTCATCTTTGTTCCCTTTGTGTGCTGGGAGGGGCGGGAGAATGGCCGATTGTTGCTGAGTTCCGAGATTCCTCTCTTCGAGCATCAGTGACGCCTGACTTTGCCCAGCCTCTTGCCACTTCAAGAATTCCAACCATTCCAGGCAGGAAAACCCACTTCAACTCCTAAGCTACAAACAACAAAGACACACAAAAAGCTGCCCTCGGAACTTAGAGAAAGAAGGTATTTGCATGATGTCCTTCTTTCCCTCCTCTGGGTATGAAGTATTTAATTTTAATTACTAATTGATGGTAGGCACTTAGGGACCAGTCTGTTTCATCTCTTGCCTTATAGACCAGGCAACGACAATGACAGTTTATTTGTCATAATAAAATTTCATCATAGGAGAAACTGTAGAATGTTTTTTTGTTTGATTCACGTATGGGGATTTAGTCCATATAACGAGTCTCGTTATGAACGGGCTTAGATAACATACACAGTGGCCGCTTTTTGTCTCAGAGACGGTAGGAATAGTAAAATGTGGTCACCACTAAATTATGTCATGGGCTGAAGTAGACTTTTACCATTAATTGGATCTAGGCCCTCTGACCTTTCTGCAGGAAGCAAACTAAAGGTATAAATTTTATAAGGGCGAGCTTTCTGTACTTCTAGCAATTTTTTTCAAAAACACTGAAATGATTTCTGGACAGTGAGAGAACTCTGACTTGACTGCTCGTGAAATAAATACAGTTTGGCTTTCAGGGTTGTCACGTTCTCTTTCTCTCACTGTCACTCCCCTGCCCTGCCCCGCTCTCCAGCTGAGGATCATACAGGTAAATGAACTCAAAGCTGACTCACATTCAGGAACGAACATCTAATTCAGTCAAATTTAGATTTCAACCAATATAGTTTTTAAAATGATCTCATTCAGATACTTTCCTCAAATGTCAAGCCAAATAGAAGACAAATCAACATTTGACAAAACTAAGAGTATATCTTCAGTGGTATTTTTTTTTTCTTCTGAGACTAAGCACTTTATATAAGATTTATAAAAACTCTGGAACTGAAATATTGAAAGCAGGCTAAAAAAATCAAAAGCTCCCAATGGGCTTTTGAGATCACATAGCCTGGATTAAGCAGGAGGAAGCCGCACACAGGTCTAAGCTTGTTTGTTTCATTATTGTTATTTTTTGAGTTCTGTTTTTCATGGTCTTTTCTCCACATATTGGTTGGGCCACTATTGTTCTTACCAGCTCTACTAAACACTGTGAGTTGATTCAAGATTTTTTTTTTTTTATCATTTCCTAATTGATGTTTGTAAGTCAACTGATAGATAGTTTGCTTCATACCTGCCACCATCGTGATATAAAGGCCAGGCCACCTTTTCTGAGTCTAAAGATCTGATGACCTGGTCAAATGCTACATATATAAGAAGTGCTCAGTTAAGTATTGGTGATGGGTTAACACCAACGAGCATGTGGAAGCTGAGATCTGCAGAACACCTGGTGTTCCCTAGCCTCTCGCCACTTTGGGAATTCCAGAGGCTCCAGGTTGGAACGTAGGAAGAGTAGACGCCTTCCAGGTGCCCTGAGCCATGTCCTACGCTATGCAGACTGGGAACAGCCTGGCAACACGGATCAGTTAATTGTTCAGTTATCTTTAGTATTTATAAATTTAGATGAAATAACCAAATAGTTTGACCTTTAGATATGAAATCAGTGTCTTGAGATAATAGCGTAGAATCCTCTCGTTTAGGACGGCTGCATCGATGGTTGGAGATAGTCACTTTGTTTTGCAGTTAAATAATAAACAAAAAAGTATGTGCCTCTATACACTTATCTACGTGTATTTTATGAAATAATTTCAAAGACACAGATGCATCTTCTTATATGCCCTACTTGTGCAGCCGTGGAAAGATAATTAGCAACAAATATGAAGTATTTTGTAAGTAAAGACACGAGATAAGCAATTACTCATGCTTCTGCTGAACTGTCAGAGGTTGTTTGGAAGTAAGGTCAGCACGATGCTGGCTACGTGGCTGAGTGGTTTATTTGAAGCAGAGATGTGTGATCTTTGAATGAAGTTATTAATGATGTGACAGAAATCTTGAAAAAACACCCATTGCAATGAGAAACTATCATCAAAGCCTTGTACTAACAAGTTAGCTGCCAAGACGAAGCTTTGGGGAATATATTATGCTTGCCAGTATTTGTTGCAACAATAAAAAACGGGAAAAGCAATCACTTCGTTAACCATCTCTGTTGTTTCTGCTAGAACTTTATCGCGATAATGTATTCCACAGCTAGTGGTTTTCCTAATTAGGTTAGAACTTGGTTTTCTTAGTTTGCGTTGAATAGGTATACATACGGATCGTGCTGGCGAATTAGCAAAGGATTTCATCTAACGCTCACTTTCACTCCTGCCACCTGGATAACACGGGGGACCTGATGCGGGGGGAGCGGCCAGGGGCGTGGGGCTGGCCGAAGGACCCGGAAGGTCAGGGCAACTTATGCAAGCACGCGGTGGGGAAGGCCGCACTCGGGGAAAGCGACAGTTCTCGCGGTCCTGGTGCGCTTCAGCAGTATCCTGGCTCCTACGTCTCCCCAGATGAATAGATTCTGGGCAGTTTACGAAGGAAGGGGCCACCCTTTTTAACAAAGAGAAAGCCGTCTCGCAGGAGCTGAAGCCAAACTCCGTGATCACAGTTGTGGGCCACGGTGAAGAGCCGGTGGGCAGTTGGCTAACAGGCTGGTTTGGGGGAGGCGTCCGCCTTGGTCCTTGGGGCTCAGGGGGAGTCATGGCTCCACCTCCTCCGCCTCTGTCTCTTGCAGACACCCAGTCCCGGGCCAAGAGCCACTGTTCTTATGTTCTCAGATAATCAGATTATGCAGGTAATAAAAGCTTTGCTCCTTTGGAAAACAATTTGAGAGCAGTGTTTTTCGTAGCAGATTGGAATGAAGTGCTGTCCCGTTGTTTTCAGTTTACTGCATGGAAACCATGGCTCTGCGAGTCTCCAGTGATCGAGAGCCGTGTTGTAAGGGGCCCTTCCTCGTGCTCTCTGTCTCCCGGTTAATTTTGGTTGCCAGATACTTACCTGTGCTTCTCGGACTGAGTGAGCTGATGTTCTGTTCCCCATCAGCTTAGAACGAAGAAGCCGGGGGAAGCAAAATTCCGACTTGGCCACATCCGTTTACCTCCCCGAATATAAATACCCAGAAACGAGTCACTTCTGGGCAAAAAGACGCCGCTCTTTTGTGGTTTTTTTTTGTAGCACGTTGTGCTCCCTGAAGCTACGAAATATTCCCCCATTGTCTGTGTGAAGCTCTGTCTGTCTCCTGGGTGTCTACCTGTGTCTGTCCCGCATCACGTGTGGAAACGAAGCACGGTCCCCCAGACTGTCAACGTGATAAAGCAGCAGCCTGGGTTCTGAAGGGAGATCATCGGGGCTTATTCTGATTAAAAGGAAACAAAGTATTTTAAGTGGCTGGTGGGCGAGGGGAGTCGGGGACGCCAGGGTATCTGATAGGTGGGGCCTCAGCCGGCGCTGACAGCTGAGGTCTTAGCAGAAAATGCTGCAGAGTAAAGAATGCTCTTCTCTCCCAAACATCAGCTATTGTTTGAATATTATCGACTTTTCAAGAGGGGTTTGCGAATGTGTGCAGACTTCAAATATGTAGTGCTTCTAAGCTCAGCTTTTTGAAGCCTGTGAAATCTAGTGCGACAACCAGAGTTGGACATTGTATTACAAAAATAACCTACAGGGGAAACGTAAAGTGAAGGTGGCGTTCTTACAACTACTGCTAAATGGAAAATGTGTTAAAGCCGCCTTAGCAGGTGCGCACGCACACGTGCACACGCACTCAGACACGTGGACGCACACTCAGACACGTGGACACACACTCAGACACGTGCACACACACTCAGACACGTGGACGCACACGCGTGCATTTCTGATAAAGTCATTGTGATACAGAAGTTTCTAGTAAATAAGCCTCCTTAGCAGGTGCGCACGCACTCGTGCACACACACTCAGACACGTGGACGCACACGCGTGCATTTCTGATAAAGTCATTGTGATACAGAAGTTTCTAGTAAATAAGCCTCCTTAGCAGGTGCGCACGCACTCGTGCACACACACTCAGACACGTGGACGCACACGCGTGCATTTCTGATAAAGTCATTGTGATACAGAAGTTTCTAGTAAATAAGCCTCCTTAGCAGGTGCGCACGCACTCGTGCACACACACTCAGACACGTGGACGCACACGCGTGCATTTCTGATAAAGTCATTGTGATACAGAAGTTTCTAGTAAATAAGCCTCCTTAGCAGGTGCGCACGCACTCGTGCACACACACTCAGACACGTGGACGCACACGCGTGCATTTCTGATAAAGTCATTGTGATACAGAAGTTTCTAGTAAATAAGCCTCCTTAGCAGGTGCGCACGCACTCGTGCACACACACTCAGACACGTGGACGCACACGCGTGCATTTCTGATAAAGTCATTGTGATACAGAAGTTTCTAGTAAATAAGCCTCCTTAGCAGGTGCGCACGCACTCGTGCACACACACTCAGACACGTGGACGCACACGCGTGCATTTCTGATAAAGTCATTGTGATACAGAAGTTTCTAGTAAATAAGCCTCCTTAGCAGGTGCGCACGCACTCGTGCACACACACTCAGACACGTGGACGCACACGCGTGCATTTCTGATAAAGTCATTGTGATACAGAAGTTTCTAGTAAATAAGCCTCCTTAGCAGGTGCGCACGCACTCGTGCACACACACTCAGACACGTGGACGCACACGCGTGCATTTCTGATAAAGTCATTGTGATACAGAAGTTTCTAGTAAATAAGCCTCCTTAGCAGGTGCGCACGCACTCGTGCACACACACTCAGACACGTGGACGCACACGCGTGCATTTCTGATAAAGTCATTGTGATACAGAAGTTTCTAGTAAATAAGCCTCCTTAGCAGGTGCGCACGCACTCGTGCACACACACTCAGACACGTGGACGCACACGCGTGCATTTCTGATAAAGTCATTGTGATACAGAAGTTTCTAGTAAATAAGCCTCCTTAGCAGGTGCGCACGCACTCGTGCACACACACTCAGACACGTGGACGCACACGCGTGCATTTCTGATAAAGTCATTGTGATACAGAAGTTTCTAGTAAATAAGCCTCCTTAGCAGGTGCGCACGCACTCGTGCACACACACTCAGACACGTGGACGCACACGCGTGCATTTCTGATAAAGTCATTGTGATACAGAAATTTATAGTAAATACGGTGAATGGAGATTGAGCTGTTAAAGCCGCTTTCTGCCTAGTTTTCTCTGTGCTTTATACACACATAGACCATGTGGATTTTTTTACACACCATCTTCACATAAAGGAAGAAAATTGGTATACCCACATTTAGAGTTTTAGAAAGAGCTGATAGTTTAAGAAAAGGATTTCTCAAGCTTGACCCGTTCGTTCATTCACTCACCCAGATATAAGAGGTAGGTGTGTTCGGGCACTGTTCTGGGTTTTGGGGACAAAAGAGAAGAGACCAGATCTGTGCCTTAATAGGATTTAAATTCTCATTTGAGGAGAAAGATAATGAATAAGCAAATAAGTAGAATACGTCAGAGGTGCTAAGTGCTGTGGAGAAAATGAAGAGGGTGTGTGTGCTGGTTGGGTGGGTGGGGTCTCGGCGGTGGGTGGGGTCTCAGAGGTGGGTCGGGTCTCGGTGGTGGGTGGGGTCACGGTGGTGGTGGTGGTGGGGTCTTGGCAGTGGGCGGGGTCTCGGCGGTTGGTGGGGGCACGCAGAGTGGGGTCGTGGGCCGCACGCTGGCCTCTGCTGAGGTGACAGGCCCTGGGGCACCCGGGCCGGGGACAGCAGGGTGGCCGTGGGGGACGATGGGGAGTGACTTGGGGCACAAAGTTGTGAGATGACGAGATGGGAGCCATTGGAGGGTTTTGTGCAGAGGACGGGCACCCTGTGATTCATGTTCGAAAACCGTTACCCTGTCTTCTCTTTTTTTATTGTGGTAAAATACACATAACATAAAATTTACCTTTTTAACCGTGTTTACGTGGACACTGGCATTAAGCACATTTACATTGTTGGGCAGCCATCACCACCATCATCTCCAGAGCTTCTCATCTTTCCCGACTGAGACTCTGTCCCCGTCAAGGCTCCCGCCCTCCCGCAGCCCCTGGCCCCCACAGCCTGCTCTGTCGCTAGGAATGTGACAGCTCCGCCCCTCCTGTGAGGGAAATCACACAGTACTGGTCTTTTTGGCTTATTTCACTGAGCATGATGTCCTCAGGTTCCTCCATGTGTAGCCGTGACAGGATGTCCTTCCTGTTTGGGGCTGCGTGATAGCCCCCTGCGTGTGGCCCACGTGCTGTTCATCCATTAGCTGATGCTGGATGTTGGCATTGTTTCCACCTTTCGGCGGCTGTTGTGAATAACTCGGCTGTGAACGTGGTTGTGCAAAGACCCGACTGCCTCTGTGCTTTCAGTTTTTCCGTATCTATCCTCAGAGGGGAGTGCTTGGGTCACAGGGTAATTCTGTGTTTAGTCCTTGATGGGCTGTTTCCACCAGCAGAGCCCCAGCGTTCTAACTTCTCTGCAGCCTCACCGGCACTTGTTATTTTCTGTTTCTTGGTAATCTGACTTCTCTTTGCGTCTAGATCGCAGAGCCCAGGGCAGAAGCACACACGTACCCAGGGCAGTGCTGACAGTGGCTGCACCAGCGTGGCGGCTGCACAGACTGTATCCAGGTGTGCTTTGCAGGTAAAGTCACATGTGTTGCTGATGGATTAGATGTTGGGTGTGAGAGAAAGAGGGATGTCACGGAGGACCCTGATGTTTTTGGCCTGAGCAGCCGGCAGGAGGGCATTTCCCTTTGCTGAGATGGCTGTCAGAGGTGTTTCAGGGTGGAGAAAGAAATGGGGTGTAAGCCATCTTCTTGTATGTACAAGACTAGGAAAAGCTATGGCGTGATTTGTGTATTTCTGATCAAATCCTGAGCCGTCAAAGGTAACACTGACGTCTAGGAGGTACCGTGTACAACACAACACGGAAACGTTGGCGTTGACACCCAGCAGTGGCTCAGAAAAGGGCCCTGACCTGGAACCGCAGCCTGCCTTTCACCACCCTTGTTCCCTGGAGCCTGTCCCCTTCTCCTGCCAGTCTCTCCCATCCCTGGGGTGGCCCATAGCTCCCTGAGGCCAGGGTCTGCCTCTGTGGGTAGCACTCCTTTCTCTGTAGTCGTCATGGTTTGCCACCCACCCGCGGTGATTTCTGCCTCATCATCTCAGCTTTCCGCCGGTAGCCATTGATACCTGGTTATTTAAGCTCTTAGCCTAAGGACGTGATGGATGTTACTGTGTTACCCTTTCAGATCTGAAGTTTATCTCCAGCCCCAGAGTGTTAGGTGTCAGTATCGTGGGAATAGTAGGGACCAGTGGAGGGCACAGGTACCTGTCCAAAGGCTCTTGTCCTCCTGCAATCTGGGTTCTCCTATCGTCGGAGCCATCCCCCTCCCCCGACCCCAACTTCCCCGCCCTCCCCCATCCACGCTCCAGTCTGGCTTCGGCTGTGTTCTGGTTTAGATGACATCGTGACAAAACCCAGTTGTCGGCCACTTAGTCCCCTTCCACCTGTGAAACCCTCTGCAGTCCTCGAGGAGCTTTGCAGGACCTGCCCCTCCGTAACATCTTATCTGGTCATTGCAACCTGTATTAATTTCCTCCTTTTCTTAAACCTCATAGCATTTTATTTTTGCCAGTTTCAAGCCATTTGGGCACATAATCATATTTCTGTGCGGGAATGTCTTGCATCTCAACTGAACGGTCAAAGCATCTGGGGACGGGCACAGTTTCTCTGGTTTGTTTTGTCTCCCTGTCATTTTCCAGCTCAGTGGGGGGCAGATTAGGACGTGCCCAGTAAATACTTGAGGGGATAAAGGGTCTCCTTCCGCACACATCACACGCTAGGTGTCTCAGACTTTCTTTCACATAAGTATATGGTTTATTGTGAGATGAGTGATACAAGGAGCTAGCTAACTCGGCACCATGGCCTGTTACGTTTGGTGACGGTGGTCCCTGTCTCTGTAAGTAGATCAGTCTGATATCAGTAGGAGTGTTTGAGTTTGGAGACACAGAACTCAAGCCGGGATGTTCTGATTTGGTCACGTGCTCGTGTGGACATCTAGCCGTGGACTAGACCTCAGAGCGATCTGAATTTGTTAGAATATACATAAAACGCCATTGTCCCAGGTGCCTTGAACACAGGCACGTTGTAAGCCGTCTGTATTCAAGATGATCCCAGACATTTCCATGTCGAAGTCTCCTCTCACGCTGCACGTGGCACCGTCCAGACCTTCTCTTTGTGGGAAGTGCTCCCAGGATCCCCTGATGGTGTCGTCCTGTCTCATCACGGGGTTGAGCACTGTTGTGTTTACTCTCAAAGTTCTAGTTCAGGGTTTTGGCTTTTCTTAATTCATCTGATGACGTTCCATCAGCTAGAAAAAAATCGAAACACTTGTTTCATTACAGTCTAAGTCCTTGAAGGCGGCAAAGCCATTTTCTATACCATAGGACCCAGCATAGAGCTGAGTTCATAACAGGCACCGTCCTGTTTCCTGAAAGAGTAAAGGAATGCTGTTGGTGTCAGGCTGCCCCAAAACTCCCAGCCTGGAGCTTGGCAGGTAGAAATGTCTTCTGTGGTTACCAAGGCAGGTAACTACTCAGGAGGAATTTCTTTCAAATGTCTTCTAGTCTCCTGGAAATTCTATACACTCATAGTCACCCGCCAGGGATCACATTCAAGCCAAAAGTCATCCTATGAGGCTGAATAGAATTCCGCGAGTTTTATTTAGTAACCTCCCTTTACAAAGCGATTTTTTTTCCTAAGTGGGAAACAAAACCAGAATTCTAACTCTGCGTTAAACCTAAGCAAACAGTGGGGAACACAATGGGTTACGCAGCTGTAACTGGAGAGAGGCCCCGCCCTGAGCAAACGCGGAGGAGAGGCCGTCTTTGATGCCCTCTCCTCCGTGGGCCCCGCCCCGCCGGGATGCCGGCTCCTCCGCGCCGCGCCCGCCGCATCTGTGAACTTCAAAGCTGAGCCCGCACCTCCAGCCCGGCCCCACCCAGACCCCGGGAGCGGGCGAGCGCGCGCCCAGCCGCGTTCGCGCCCGAGATGCAGCAGCAATTTGTCCCTGCTGCTGTGACTTTGAACTCGGTATCTCAGGTTTCTCTCTGTGTCACTGGCTTTGAACTTCAATTCCTCACTGCCTGAATTATCTCTTTACAACTGCACCTCGATACCTGCCAGAGGGCCTCACATTCCAGGCCCTCACCTGCCTGGGCTCAGCCGCCACCTCCTGCTCTGAGCCTCATCTGTTCTCATCACCTCCATCAAGACCTGGGGTCTCGGCCGTGTTTGGAGCACTTCCTAACAGTCCCCGTGCATCTTCGCTGCCTTGGAGGCGTCTTTTGGTTGAAGACATGCGGGCAGGGCAGAAGCAGGAAAAGATGGAGCCGGGGAAGCCGGCAGCATCCCTGGGGCTTTGCTGGAACTCCGGGTCCCCTCTTGAACCATCCCCCAGAGGAGGACGCCGGGTCCCTCCCTTTCGAGCCCCAGTGCTTTTCCATCACTGCCTGTTCACTCCTTTTCCTGACCGACCTCCAGTTATCTGACCAGCTGGTTAGTGGCCGACCACCACTTCCGTAACCTTAACGCTTCCTAAATTGCCGTGTGCTTTCAGGCCTGGCGCTTCATCTAGCGACAGCTCTGGTCACAGAGATTCCAGGACGGAGAATCATTTTGGTGGCCTTTGGTCCTTTCAAATCGCAGGCACACAGGGCCCACCTGCGTTTCCTCTGTGATGAGATGCACTCATCTATGTCGAGAGCTTTAATTACCAAAATGAGAGAAATAAGCATCACTACAGCTTGTGCATGAAACCAAAATGAACAGATATCTAGATTTTTCTCCTGAGAACCCCAGAAATTTTACCTGCAAACCAAGAGGTAACCACGATCGTAGAAGTCTTGAGTGAGATGTGGTCCTGGCCCTCATTGTACAGATGAGGAAGGTGAACGCCCAGGGCCAGAGCCAGGCCCTGCGTGTTTCTAGTTGTGACCTCAGCCCTTGTGAGCGAACAGGTCTGGGGCCCCCACGGATGCGGGGGTGCCACTCTGCCCTTAACCTCCTCTCACCCCCGGCCATTTCATCTCCTCTGTGGACCTTACTCTGGGCGTGTGGTCACTAGAATGTGATCTGCCCCAGGGTGGAGGCCTTGTCTTGTCCACTGAGGTCCCGGGGCCTTTGGGTCACACCTGCCCTGTCCCGTCCTCAGCTCTCTCTGTGTGTGTCGGATGCCTGACTGGGTTCTCTGAACACATTCTGAGCTTTCTGACTCCATGGCTTTAAATGGGATCGTTTCTCGCTAAGAATTCTTACGTCTACCCAACTTTCCAAAACCTATCCCATTCTTGAAGTTCCAGCTCAGATCTTCTTTTGTGAAATCTTTCTGAAATGTTCCTCTCCTTCCTCTGAATTCCTATGGTGTCTCTGCGCATTGTTATTGAAATGTGGTTTCCTTAGTTTTCTAAGCATATTATGAGCATCCGCAAAAATGTCTCTTGTTCCGGCTCAATGATGGGTCTTGTCAGTGGAGATTGAAACAAGTGTCTTTGTGTGTGTGTGTTTTTTAAACATCTTTATTGGAGTATAATTGCTTTACAATGGTGTGTTAGTTTCTGCTTTATAACAAAGTGAATCAGTTATACATACACATATGTCCCCATATCTCTTCCCTCTTGCGTCTCCCTCCCTCCCACCCTCCCTATCCCACCCCTCCAGGTGGTCACAAAGCACCGAGCCGATCTCCCCGCGCTATGCGGCCGCTTCCCACTAGCTATCTGTTTTACGTTTGGTAGCGTGTATATGTCCATGCTTCTCTCTCACTTTGTCACAGCAGTGTCTTTGTGTTGGAGGCCGTAGGGTCTAGTTTCAGGGTGGATGTCCTGATGTCCTGAGTCATTGGTCCACGAAATAGACACTTTCCCCAGTGGGGCAGGTGCTTGGCTTGGGGACAGACCCAGTGGCAGCCATCGCCGGAATTTGGGCAGGCAGAGAGGACTAATCCAGTTCCTGAAAGGCAGTAATTATGAGGCTAGGGGCCGGCAGACATCTCAGCATTGGTAGCTTTGGCAAACAGTGGTACGATGCCGAGAAAGGGCGTCATTACGAAGAAGAGGCAGGATGGGCATCTCAGGAGCCACCAGGAGCAGAACCACGATGCTCTCGGCGGCCAGGCTGGAGGTGCACGGAGGGCAGCTAAACGCCCTGAGCCGTGGCACAGTGGGACTTGGGATGGTGAGCCAGTCAGATCATTGTGCAATAATTTTCTGATTCTTCTGTTTGTAATATTGTAATTTCGGTCCTCATGCATTTCGCAACCATCTCTTTCTTAAAAGACATGGGCTCGGATTAAACTCTCAGAGCAACATGGACGTTGTCTGTGGCATGTCAGCTTTATTTGCAGCTCACCACACAGAATTCTGGTTGGATGGTTAGTGGCTCTGCGGGCCCCAGGTCCTGGGAGGGAGGGGCTGTCTGGCACCCCCTGAACTCACAGCGGAAGGTCCAGTGGGCTCCCCTCGCTTCTGTGGGGAGACCGGGGCCTTGGGAGGGTCGGAGCGTTGTCTGAGATCTCAACTAATGCTTATTAATTTGGTGATGGATTTCCACGGTCCGGCTCCACGTTCCCATTCACGCTTCTCTCCCACTCTTTCTTCCTTTCCCCCTCCCTCCTGCCACGTAAGCTTGGCTTCCAGACTCCCCAGCTCCCCAGACCCGTTTCTTCTTTCCCCTCCAGGTCTTCATTTGTGCTGTCTCCTGTCTCAGAATGCCTCTCCTCCTCCCGTCCAGATCTCCATCATTCCTTAAAGGTCTGGTTCACGTCACCTTCCCCCTATATTAAGTTTTATTTCATCCCGCATGGACCTAGCGCTTTTTGTCCCTCCTCCGGCTCCTACGGTGAGGACCACGCAGTTGTTCCTGCACTTTCCAGCGAAAACACCTCCTTCTTGAGGCGGAGACCACATCTTCCTCTGCATCCTCGCCCCGTGCTCCCACCCGTGGCCGACTAGCCCTGCGGGGCGACCCGCTCTGTAAAGTACAAGATTCAGACTTGTAGTTTCACGTCCCCTTGCGAAAGGGACAGGGCAGCCCATCTCTTTTTGAGACTCCTGAATCTTTTTGGCCGTGTTCTTACGTACAGGCTCCCCCAGCCTCGTCCGGGCAGCACCCCTCGGGCTCGCTGGGCAATTCAGCGGCTCCTCTTCCGTTCCCTCTTCACTCCTTGGCCTCCTGTCGAACCGTGCGTGTCTGTGGGCTCAGCCCTCACTGCCACTAGTGATGTGGGTTTGTGACATGGAACCGCGAGCACAGCGCCATTTCAGCTGATAATACATGGCACGCGTGAGCCCGTAGCTAACCCAGGAGCTGATGAGCTCTCCGCCATCGTGAACCGGGATCTAAAGCAGGAGCGCGTGGGGGCCCAGACCGGAGACCTCTAGCTGTGGTGTTTGTTACGTTGAAGGGAAGGTTCTTGACGGGCGCTCAGCCCCACCAGCACCGTCTCGCCTGTCGTGTTCTGTGTGTTTAAAAGCCGTTTCTCAGTTTCGGTTTGGTCCTCAGTGCCACCTGCTGTTGTGGGCAGGACGGCTGTGACTGTCCCAGCTCCAGGAGGGCGGGGAGCTCGGCTTGAGGGCGCGAGCTTTCGCCAGGTGGCCCTGGGGCCAGAGCTGGGAGCCAGGCTTTCGGGGTGGTTGGCCTTCCAGAACCTGCAGGAGGGGCACAGGCCCTGGCATCCAGCCTCAGCTGCTGTCACCAGGGCAGCCTGACCTGCCCCCGTCGGTCACTCGGCAGCGTGGGATGGCCACACAGGCCCAGGGTCATGATCATAGTGGGGACCACAGACGACCCCATCTCTCCCATTTGGGGAGCTACTTCACACGCTCCGCGGGGCGGACAGCCCTGCGCGGACTGACTCACAGGGTTTCCGTTTCAGCCTCTGGATCGTGCTGTTGCCGTTGTTATGCCCCCAACACCCCCATGGCATTTAAAACACTTCACACGCGTTTAAATGTCACCACACGTGCATATATACACACAGAGCCCCCGCAGACACGCAGTCGTATCGAGAAAGTCCTGCCCGGGTTTCCACCACCTCGCATTAGCTACTCTTCCACGTTTATGAAGGGGTAACACAATTGTATAAGCTGTAATTACTCTGGGTCATTCCACTGTCCTGCATGTAGATCAGCAGTGGCAGCGCTGTCCTCCCTGATGGGTCTGTTTCCCCAAATAGATCTTTAAAATCTTTGGCTGAATCTTTCTGTCAAGCAGGGGACCTCACAGCAGCTCGCTCAGTTGTATAGCACTTTAATGTGACCCGAAGTACAGGACGTCAAAGCACGAGGCTTTCTCCCCTCATGTTTATTTAATCTTTGTGGGCCATTAGAAGATGGATTTGTTTTCGGCGCCTTAGTGCACACACAAGGGGCCAGCTGTGCCCTCACCGCCCTGTTGGTGGCGGGATAGCTCGGTGCTGGGTGCACTGAGGACGCAGAGCGGGGCCGGAGGGAGGAGGCCCAGTGGGTGAGGACGGACCTCTGGGAGAGATGGATGGGAGGCGGATTCTGAGCCCTGCCATCAGTCAGCCTGCTCTTGCCCTCGGCAGGGCGCTTTCCCACACTAAGCCTCAGTTTCCTCACCTGTACCGTGGGACCACAGGGCCACCCACGTGCCTTCCGCAGGGCGGGCACCCCTGAGCCAAGTGGCTGACAGGGCTGCCCCATCCTTTCCCTGCACAGCAGGCTCCCCGGGTGCACGGCAGCCGCTCTGTTCAGCCACCTCCCCGTTGGGGACTCGTGAGACTTTTCTAGGGCAAATGTAGTTGTCAGTTCTTTCACCTACTTTACTCACTGATGTCTGAACTCAGGGCCTCTGAAAGTGTGTTTCCAGATCCACAGATTCTGGAGTACTGTGGATTCATTTTAGGATTTCTGAAGTGATTTTCTTGGATCCAGTGAGATCTGAGTCACAGTCCAAAGGAGAGTCTGATCCTGAGTTGTCTGCAGTTAAAGAAGAGCTCGAGGACCATATGATCCTGCAGTCCCACTCCTGGGCGTATATCCAGAGAAAACTATAATATTCAAGAAGATACATGCCCCCCAGTGTTCATAGCAGCACTGTTTACAATAGCCAAGACGTGGAAGCAACCTGAATTTCCATTGGCAGATGAATGGATAAAGGAGATGTGGTACATATATACAACGGAATGTTACTCGACCACAGAAAGGAATGAAATTGTGCCATTTGCAGCAACATGGATGGACCTAGAGACTGTCATACAGAGTGAAGTAAGTCAGACAGAGAATGACAAATATCATATGATATCACTTTATATGTGGAATCTAAAAAAAGGCTACAGGGGCTTCCCCGGTGATGCAGTGGTTAGGACCCCGCCTGACAATGCAGGGGACATGGGTTCGAGCCCTGGCCCGCGAAGATCTCACATGCCGTGGAATGGCTAGGCCCATGTGCCACAGCTGCTGAGCCTGTGTGCCTAGAGCCCGTGCTCCACAACAAGAGACCCCACCGCAATGAGAAGCCTGCTCGCCACAGCTAGAGAAAAGACCGTGTGCAGCAACGAAGACCCAGTGCAGCCAAAATTAGAATAAATAAAATAAATAAATTTGTAAAAGTTTACTTTAAAAAAAAGTTTTAAAGGGCTACAAATGAACTTGTCTACAAAACAGAAAGAGAGTCACGGATGTAGAAAATAAACTTATGGTTACCGGGGGATAGGTGGGGGGAAGGGATGAATTGGGAGATTGGGATTGACATATACACACGACTATATATACAATAGATAACTAACAAGGACCTACTGTATAGCACAGGGAGCTCTACTCAATACTCTGTAATGACCGACATGGGAAAAGAATCTAAAAAATAGCGGGTGTGTGTATATGTATAACTGATTCACTTTGCTGTACAGCAGAAACTAACACAACATTGTAAAGCAACCCTACTCCAATAAAAAGTAAAAAAAGAAAAAGACCCTGAGGAATGTGCTTGACCACCGCTTAATCTGCTGGGAAGGACTGAGGCCTTCCGTCCAGCGCTGGGCCATCCAGGGGGTCAGCAAAACCGAGGCTCCATGATTGAGAAAGAAAACACTGTCTTGGGAAGAACTGGGGTTTTTTAAGCTTTGAAGTAACTGTCGTGAGAACAACCAGAACTTGCTGAACTTCTTTATTTTGCAGAATAATAGTGTTTTGATTGAATGAAATATGGGGGCGCAGCTATCTTTCTGGGAGCTTACGGCCCCCGAAGGTCTTCATTTGGTCTTGAGTTAACACCGTCCTTAGAATTCAGCCCAAGTGAGGCTATCTCCACATATGTAACACAGAAGAAAGGAAATTCTGGACACATGAGGGTGGACATGACTGTTTGACCTTTTCACCCTGATGACAGCATAAGGTAATAGAGCACAGAGGGGTGTTAAGAAGTGCCCCCAGCTAGGGAAGCAGAGAACAGAAGAAGCGGTGTGGGGAAGGAACGGCATCTGAGCACAGACCCCGCGGCCTGGCCCCCGTCTGCTCTCGCATCAACTCACTTCTCGCCCTTCAGGGCTGGGGGGAGAAGACCTTCCACACACACCTTACAAGCTGAACTAAGGATAAATGCGAGGGAAACACGGATATGGTGGAGTTTCTACTCTGTGCAAATTAAGGATACACTTTCTAAAATCACAAGAAGTTGTAGAACTAAAAAGGAAACTAGCCTGAATTTGAGTCCATTCTTGCCTTCAAAAAACCATACCATCTGTTGCTAAATAAATAGATAACGTAATCCGAGCCATAACGACGGACACAGAGTACTGGATAAAGGAAGGAGAAGTGATCCACGTTCACATGATTGAAAGGCCATCCGCGTTTTAGCAAAATCTCGGTGTCTGTGGGAAGCTCACAAAATATGGAGGTGTGAGGGGTTTTCCTGTGGTGTGAGGGGCTCAACGTTTAGTTGGGCAAGTTGATAGCGAACAACAAACAGCTGCTCGTTCGTTTAGGCGACTGCCAATGGAAACTGAGTTCCCGTGGTTCTCGACGGACGTGGAGCCTTCTGCCCCTCCCCTGAGTCAGGGACTGCGTCGGTCACAGTAGCTCCTTGCTACCTGGTCCCTTTCGTGCTCTGGAAGAAGGTCCACGTCGGGAACGACGGAGCGCAAGGCGCTTCCAGCCGCTTTGGCGTTCACCTAAGCGACTGGCCCACGTCAAGACCTTGACCTCTTAGGGTGATGCCCTCTGGGGCTCTCGCACCCGAGGGAGGGTCCCTGCTCTCACCCGCATTTGCGTGGCTGCAGCGTTTCCCATGGACGGTGCACAGACGGTGCACGGGAAATGCTCCAGACACAGACCATCTCCCCAGACTGTACAGATCTACTGCTATGGTGATAAAAACTGGCCAACGAGAGAAATACCTGCAGCCTTAGGTGGGTCGGCTCAGCGCATCTTCCATCCTCCCTGCGCCTCCCTCTTCCTCGGGGGGTCCGCTCAGCAAAGGATGCTCTCCCACTTGGGGCTGTTCGGAGGACGATCAGGACGATCCTCTCTCAGTTGCCCGCAGCTTCCAGTGAACGGTCCCAGTTGTTTCTGACTTGAGGCCTTCCTTTCACGTTTCTCTCTTGGCCAAGGGGCCTGCCCCACCCCTTCCGACCACCCAGCCCAGGAGCTGCTCTGGGTGCTTCCTGGACACCCCCCAACCCATACCCCACGTTTCCTCTCCCGTCAGTTACTGGGACCGTTTCACACTCCCCTTGCGCTGCCACGTGGCTGTTGGCTGGCCACACCTTCCCCATTGTCATTCTACCGCCTGGAGTTTGGTTTATGCCTCTGTGTGCAGAGCAAGGGCTCAAAAACCTGTGCCATGGTTGTTTCTAGAAGGATCCTCCAAGGTTTATTTAGTGACGTGTGCTAGAAACAGGCGTTGTCAGGGAATCTGTGCACAGGCCTGTGATCTCTCTCTCTCTCTCTCTCTTTCTCTCTCTCCCTCCTTCCCTCTCCCTCCCTCTCCCTTTCTCTCCTCTGTCCCTCTCCCTCATCCCTGAATGCATATTCGTTTAGCCTTTTAAGGGGGTTTTAGGCAATCAGAAATTCCCCTTGTGCACCGGCATCGCTCATGCTTTAAACTACTTAAAATGCCAGCGCGCTGAGTCCCCACCACTGCTCTGCAACGTAATATTTATTGGTGGTTGTGTGCCAGCGTGTCTGGGCAGTGAGGACCAGAAGCCCGTAGGGCAGAGAAGGTCTGTTCTCTGGGTACGTATCTTCTATTGGGAGAGCTCGGCAGTCATTGAGGAGGCAGGTCAGGGAGCACTTTGCGTGGTGGAACGTGGTGGAGGGTCCCTGGGGGAGCTTCGGGGGTTGGGGGAGCCTCGGTGAAGACGGAACCTGTGGGTCGAGACCAGTGTCCAGTAGGACCCACGTGTGTGAGACCAGGGCAGAGGGACCAAGTGGAGGAGCCTCTGGGGGAGCTTCGGAGACCTGAGGACTGGAACCTAACACACGTACGTGAGGCGCTCTGGAGGAGTAATGGTTTACGTAGTCCCGTGGAGAATTCAGAATGCGTCATGACCAAGCACACCTTCTCCCAGGAGAGCGGGGGTGTCTCGTCAGTAGAAATTTCTCCTCTTACTTCACTACACAGTAGACCAAAGGGGAAGAATCATTTGTTGACTGCAGTTGGTGCAGAAACACATTTGATGAAGTTCGACATCTACTTATGAAGACGCTTCTCAGAAACAAGGAATGTGTATAAAGAAACTTCCTTAGCTTTACAAGGTCTGTACAAACAAATGTGAACAGTAAGCAGTGTGGCTTGTGGAGGAGTGTTAGATTATTTGTGATTAGGATCTAGACATGGATGACTGTTATCCCTGTTAATTTCCAGCATCTCCCCGATCAAAGAAATAGGACAAGTCAAATAAATACAAGGATATATGGTATAGAAGTGTGAGAAGAGAGCCAAAACTGTCATTTTTTCATATGATATGATTATCTATACAGAAAACCTAGCAGAATCAATGAATGAATTATTAAAACCATACAGGGTCTAGTAAAGAAGCTGGATTCAGAATTAACCTACGGTTCTCAGTTGTGTTTTTCCTCATCAACAGCGAACAGCTGGATTATGTAATATACATAAGGCACCGTTCAGAATAGCAGCACAGCTATTCAGGATCTAGAAGTTAACCTGACAGAGAATGCATAAGACCTTTATAAGACAATTTAAAAACTCTATCATGGAACACAAAAGGGGATTCTAATTAATGGAAAGATGTTCTGGTTTCATGGATGGGACAAGTTAACATTGTCAAGATGTCAGTTCGTCCCAAAGTCATCATTAATTTCAATGTAACTCCAATAAAAATTCCAGCAAGGTTTCTTTCAGGAACACAAGAAATGGATTTATTTGGGAATATAAAGGTCCTTGAATATCCTAGAAACTTCTGTGAAAGAAGATCCAAAGGAGGAAAACCCCTTACCGCATATTGAGGGCACTAAAGGGCCAGAGCAGACACAGGACAGAAGCAAACCCAATGCAAGGAAAACCAGGAAAGTGACCAGAGGCGACGGCCAGCAGAGCATCAGTAAGTCTCACTGACGGTGAGAAATGACGGTAGCTGGCGTGGGTGGGCGGGGCCTTGGCGGCACAATGCTGTGGTCAGCGAGGTCTCGGGGGCCCGGGGTGCGTGAGGGCCTGATCTCCCCTGAGGGACGGAGCACTTCGCCCTCCTGTCCGGGCTCCCGGGAAAGAACATAGAGGTTGGGGTGGGCAGACGGTGCTACGGGCTGAGCCCATGCTTCCAGGTCATTCCCCATGTGTTTCAGTGTGAACATGGCCTGTCCCTCTGCAAATGGAGGGGGAGGCCCTCCTCAGCCACTTTAATTCCTGGGAGAGGGGCGGGCACAGCGCCGTCAAGTTCGGCTGAAGTTCATTCCCAAGTCCCGGAGGGAGCCAAGTCATCCTGTAGCTCTTTATGACAGTTTACAACGTGTTGCATAAATTGAAAATCTCATCTAAATAATCCCCTTCTATCCTCGCTGCTTCTACCCTTTAAATATCTGATGATGTGTATCTTGTCTTCACTTAGTCCACGATTAGGAAAGCTGTACACACTTAGCGGCCTTAATCTTTCTTCCTAAATCAGTCCTTGAAAGCAGCCTCTTCATAGTGTTGTTGCTCTGTTCTTCTCTGAACCTCTTCCAAATGGTCTTTCTCGTATCAAGCCGCCTGGCTGAGTGAGCTGAAAGCAGTGTTGTTCAGAGCGCAGACTTACTCGCGTACCCCCCCAGCCTGGTGATGCTTGGGCCCAAGCCTCCTAAAACTAAGCCTTCTCCTCCTGCCCCATCTCTAGCTGTAGCTACAGCTAGACCCGCTCTTCTCTGTCAACTCTATTTTCTCATGCAGGGTTATTGCTTTCTAAATACCTTCCCAACATGCTAGAGGCTGACATTCAAATCAGGAGGAGGAAAAGTTCAGGCATTACAAAGGGAAGCTTCCTTCACTTTCTTTCCCGTGTCTGAGAATGTAGCGTCCTTTCTCTTTTTTCCTGACAGTAACTGTGTTTTACATGAAGATATCCCTTTGTATTTTCCCGAGAGTTTTCACGTAAGATCCTCCCAATACCTCTGCAAGATGGGCAGTGTCCGATGGTCCCCTCTGATAGGTGTCGTAACCCGAGGCCCAGAAGGAGGATAGGTTGGCTGCTTCCGGTCACCTGCTGTCCTGTCGGACCGCGCGTCTCACGGGGTTGTCTGCTTTCCAGTTTGCAGCAGCGCTCAGCTTGGACCTCCTTCCCATTTGTGAGTCTGTTCTTATGCTCTCTTCTTAAAAGAAACCTTAAAATCATGCCTGCAGTAGACACACTACAGTTTGACAACCTTTCATCGTGTTACCATCTACCTTGTCACTGCAGGCTTTCTGCACAGCTGTTATACACACAACTTATTTATATGTTATAAATACGAGCGTGAGTTACCATGTGAGCTTTTACCACACGCATTATGCTGATTAGTTCTAATGTGTGACCAGGGCTAGCTTCCAGTTCCCAAGCAGCTAACTGCAGAAATCCGCCTTGCATACAAAAAGCTGTTGGGCGGGAAGCGAAAGTAAAGGTCGGACCGCCCTGGACGATCGCGTTGTTGAACGCTGCACAGATCCAGGGGGCACTCTTCTCCCAGACCGCTACGTGAGTGGCAGCCCCTGGAGTGCCACCACACTGCGCAGCCTGCACCTTTGTGAGCAGGAATGCTGGCAAGGGCAGGGGTCCTCCCCAGCCCCAGGAGGTGGAGGAACTTTACAGCCCCCACCGCCTACAGGGCAGAATTTCAGAGAGTGGCATTTGAGGCAACGTCCAGACGAGCTTCCGTTTGCATTTTAAGCGTTGTCTTCTTCCGCCTTCCGTTCCAACACAAACGTGCACGATCCCCCAGTCGTTCTCACAAGCTTGTCTTTTGTTCTAAATGTCCCCGCCCTCTGCAGCCCAGGGCCACTTCCTCTGAGACATCCCCCCACCCCCCCACTGCCGTCCCGTTGGAGTCTTCGTGGAGTGAGTTGCTTTCGTCCTTCTTTTCTGTTCACTCGCAGCTGTACCATTGCACGAATCACTGGTGTCAGTGGTGAGCTGTCTGTGTGTTTGTCTTCCCAACAGGGCCTTGAGCTGCTCAAGGACCCGCCCAGCTTTCATCCTCCTCTTTTCAGTGCGGGGTGTGTGCAGGGCGGGCCCGCAGCACCTTGTGGAATGGACGTTTGGAAAGATGATAGCTCTTCTCTTATCCCTCTGAGCTCTTCTCTCTTATCTTTGCTCCACATTCACAAAATCCGATCTTGGGGAAATAATGCAACTAACCCCAAACTATTACGAGGAAAATTTCAAATGTTGAGTCCCTAATATATGCCCATTCCATGGGGAAAAACCCCCTTTATTCTTGTTCTCCAGGCGTTTGGAGAGGCAAGACCAGCCTGCTCTGCAGGAACAGTGGGTCAGCAGTAATGTTATCTGTCAGTGGCTGTGATTGGACGCTGGTCAAGGGGATTGCCATTTTGTTAGGCTCCTTGAAAGATACAAAAGACACAGGGGTAAAGGCTCTGAGGCGTTTAAGGATCCCGAGAAAGAGTCTTGTGAGTTGAACGGGGCTCCTGCCCACCCAGAAGCTGTGAATGTGACCTTATTTGGAAAAAAAGGTTTTTGTAGACGTCATTAAGTTCAGAATCTCAAGATGCGATCATCCTGGGTTAACCAGGTGGGCTTTAAACCCAAGGGCACAGGCACAGAGGTGCCAGAGGAGGGCCCTGTGAAGACAGAGGCAGAGGTTAGACGGCTGAGTCTGCGAGCCCAGGAGCGGCCACGGGAAGGAGGAGAGGCCTGGGGCGGATTCTCCCCTGGGTCCTCCAGAAGGAACCAGCCCTGCTGACGCCTTGATTTCAGAGTTCTGTCCTCCAGAACTGGGAGAGAGTAAAGTCTGTGGTTGTTAAGCCATCCAGTCTGCACTACTTTGTCATAGCAGCCCTGGGACGCTTATCCAGTGTGGCTCCATGGGATGACGGGACGCGTGCTTCTCCGAGAGGTGCCCTAACTCGCTTCAGTCCAGTCCGGGGGACGTGAAGGGCTCCTTCTGGCCATTGCCTGATCTGTTTCTGCTGTTGTTGTCAGCCACGAGCAGTTTAATTGTAGGCAGCAGCGGGAAGGGAAGAGCACGGGGCGCTCCTTGCTGGGGAGCCAGCTTTGTGTGAGGCGTACGCCGGCGGCCGTGGGCAAGGGGAGTGTGCATCCTGGCCACCCCGGAAAGAACGGGGTGCTAACACCACGTGCCTCGCAAGTTTTGGTTCACTGGACCCTCGTTGTGTCGAGTTGTTCTAGCTCAAATAATTGTCCTCCACCTTTGGCTGGATCCTGGAGCGTCTCTGAGATAGAAGATAGAAGCAGCGTCTACGTTCCAGTTACCGTGGCTTTTACGTGCCCTGTTGGAAGCCCTGCGGTGTCTATTAGGATAAAAACTCTCTTCGGACCGTCACAGTCCCGTCTGAAGAGCTCTGACTCTGTCCCCGTCCGCTGACAGAGTAAGATGAAGGCGCCGAGGCTGCTTATGTGGCACCTTGGGGTCTCTACGTGACGAGGGGACTCGACGCCTAGTTCTGACGCCGGAGCTCTTTCCCACCACGCGCCACGTTCGCTGCAGGTTTCAACGTGATGACTGTGAGTGGCCTTGGAATCCGTCGTCCTGTGACCGTTGAGCAGAATGAACACAGACGCACCTTTTCAGCTCGCACGATCTAGATCACCGTGGGGATTCGCCGGTGCGCACACACCCGCCGGTTCTAGGGTGCTCCGCCGACACGGTATTTGGTTAGTTTCATCATCCGGATGAAGTGCATTTCTGAACCTGAACCTTGACCACGTCATGCTTCACGGAGGGACACAAATTCACTAGGTCATTCTTGCAGCCTCTGGAAGCCCCTGGATCAGGACTCATTAGTCATTATGGTTTTTGAGATTGTTCATTTTTCCGGTTTTTTTTTTTTTTTTTTTTTCGGTACCCGGACCTCTCACTGTTGCGGCCCCCCCCGTTGCGGGGCACAGGCTCCGGACGCGCAGGCTCAGCGGCCATGGCTCACGGGCCCAGCCGCTCCGCGGCATGTGGGATCCTCCCGGACCGGGGCACGAACCCGTGTCCCCTGCATCGGCAGGCGGACTCTCAACCACTACACCAGCAGGAAGCCCCCTTTTTCTGTTTTACTAAGGATAAGGTTCATTTAGTTGTGACTGTCAGGATCATGTTCTTTTCCTCTCTGTGTACCGTTGTTTTCTGATCTAACACATCGAGATCTCGGGGTAGGACGGATATTATTATCCCAGTTATTGTGAAGAAATTCGGATTGAGTTTCAGAACATGAAACAGTACTGGAAATACGCGCTGGCTGGGGAGATGCCGTGGGTTCCGGCGGGGAGCAGAGGCCAGATGGATGTGACCCCAGCGGCCCCACGGCAGCCCGCGGGCCACGCCTGCCTTCTCCCTGGGGTGTGGAGGTGGCTTGGGGAGAGGAGGGGTACCAAGGGGAGTTGGCGATAGGACCTGGCTTTAACGGGACTCAAGGCGTAATGAACGAGCAGGGGCACAATTGCAATTGTAATACAAGTTCAAATGCGGCGACTTTCATGAAAGAGATAAAAATAAATAAAAATAAAGTACCCAGGGCTTCCCTGAGCCGTGGCCGCTGAGCCTGCGCGTCCGGAGCCTGTGCTCCGCAACGGGAGAGGCCGCAGCACTGAGAGACCCGCGTACTGAAAAAAAATAAAAATAAAAAATAAAGTACAGTGGGAGCTAAGTCGAGGGAGCGACTCCTTCCGTGGGGAGGACCCGAAAGCCTCTGCTGCGCGGCTTTGAGCTGCGGCTTTGTTACTGACTTCCAGAAACCAATAAATTTTATAATCTTAATTTTCTAGATGTTTTCAAAGCATGGAGCCTGTTCAGCTCCCTCAGAGTTTAACTTAAAAAGCAATTAGCAAATTAAAATTTAGAAACTCCTTGCGTGTGACAGCATACTGCATGGGGCTGTTTGTTTTGTTTCCCTCTGGCAGTGGTGGAGCTCGGTAAAGGTTATGCTGTCTCTTCACACAAAAACTGAGGAAAGAAGACAGAAAGCTTTTTGCCTCGTGTTGCTGTAATAAGCTCCCTGTCTTTTTAATTGCTTGGCATTTGTAACCACTGCTTACCGTGCTACAGAGGAAAATACTGTGATTGCCAAGAACGTGTGAGGGGCAAGAAAGGAAGGAAGGCAGGGAGGGGAAAGAAGAGAAGAAAAAGAAAAGAAAAGAAAAAGAAAGGAAAAGAAACAAGGAAAACAAAGGGCAAGCAAGCTAAGAGAGCCATCTTAGAAATGAGATCATCTCTTCACACGGGCAACTGAATGATTTCTTTCGTTTGAAGTGATGTAAAAGCAAGTAATTATTGTTATTCCTAATATCCTAACAGCAGTTTTAAAGCAGGGGCTCTGGAGAAGTAAATGGGGTGCTAGTACTTAATGACCCCGTGTGTGATAGGTCACTGGTGATAAGCTATATTAGGGCCGTTATGTAATTTGATCAGGTGGCCAGGAAATACGTCAGCGACGTCACTTGCATTTCTGTGTTTGTTTGCTTGGTGCTTGAGTTCCTCACCCTGGGAAACGGAAGCAGTTTGCAGAAAGGCACATGGCTGTGGGAGAGCTTCACCCGGGTGAACACCTCGGGTGTTCTGGAAGGCTCCATCACAGGAGCGAGAATCACAGGTTTCCCCTGCAGCCAATGAGGCTGCACCTCTGCTCAAGCCCTGGAAATGCTACGCGGGTAATTAACAAATCATAAGGCACAGGTGTGCCAGGTGAGGTTTGGTAAATTGCTTTTGATCTAAATTGAGCTGCTTTGGGGATTTAACTTCTTAGACAAAAAGGGCATAAATAAATAATCAGGATTTTGAGGTTGGAGCTTGCCAGCAAGTTGTAAAATGCCTCAGTGCACTTGAGGAGGTGAGGGGGTTGGGGAGGCTCGGAGGCCAGCGCCTAGCTTGCGGGTTGGGCCGCCATGTTCTTTCTCCTGAACAGCTTAGGGCTGCGGCCTGGCAGGGCGTCCGGGGTGATTGTAGACTGAACGTTCGGAACGGGAGTTGCTCTCAAGTGCCTCCAGTTTCATTGCTAATCACCTAAGAGAGGGAAAGGGAAGAGACGCGGGCTCCTCAGCGGTCGGTCGGGGTGTCCACGCGGCGTCGGGGGTCCCGCTGATTACGGGGTGGTGGTGGGGTGTGCACCAGCCGGAGGGAGGCCCTTGGGTGCCCGTCCCGAGCACCAGGCACGAGGCCCGTGTCTGCACGGCTCACACCGCCCCGCTGCAGGGTTGGGAAGGGCGAGGCCTCGGCCCTCTGGGGCAGGACCGCGGCGGGACACAGACTTCCGCCTTCTGGACATTCGCAGGCTTCCTTCTCCCTTTGCCGGGCCCGGGGGCTGCCCTCGGTGGGCTCTGACTTCTCCCGAGCTCGAGCAGTGGTGGAGCTGGAAAGGGACCAGTGGCAGATACGGGCTCCCTCCCTGCCAGGCTGCGGCTGTTGGGATCTGCTGTCCTCCCAGGGCCAGTGGTCTTTGGTAGTGGGCCTGCCCTGCCCTGAGACCCCAACAACCAGACGGCCCCCGTGTGAATCCGTGGCTGCTTCACCGCCACGGTCGGGGACCCCGTGGCCGCGAGGCTGCAGGGCTCCGGTGCCCCCTGCGCTCGGCCGCTCCTTTCACTGTGGGATCTTCTCCTTGCTGTGGCTGCACTGACACCACAGGCGGCCTTGTCGAGGCTGTCGTGAATCGTCCTAGAAAAGCCTAAGCCCCCGATGCTGCTGCAGTGGCCTCCGTGGTACTAGTTAGAAAACACACGAGCTTCTCGAGGTAGTAATAACTCCCTTTGCTTCAGCTCGCTTGGGTCGGATGTACCGTGGGGTTAGGTATCGATTACCTTGACGGGTTTGTTTGCTCATCCGCTGCTAGGCCCTTCAGCAGGAAGTGGAGCCACGCTCAGCAGAGAGGATGCAAAGGGGTGAAACAGACATTCCCGCCCGTGACTAGACACTAGTCAAATAATCTCACTAGGACGGAAGCACAGCCTGTGTTACCTGCCGTGATGGAGGGGCAGGGCACGTGAGGGCATAGAGAAGGGGCGTGAACAGGAGCTCAGGGCGAGCGGTCTGCGGGGTAGGAGCGGTCTGTGCAAAGGCCCTGAGGTGCGAGTCTGTGCTGGAGGATGGAGGCCAGCGCATCTGGACCGTGGAGGGTCGGGAGACACGGGGTGTGGGGTCTGTGGAGGCTCACGCAGGAGCGGGGTGGGTGTGGAACTGACCTGGGCAGTCTTGGAAAGACCTTAGAGGGCTTGGGCATGAGGGTGGCCGGCTCGGATTGTAGTGGTAAGATCACTGTGGTTACTGGGTGGAGAATGGGCATGTGGGTGGGTGTCTCGGATCGGGGTGGGGGAGGGGGGCTGATGGGAGATGTACGGCCGTGGGGACCTTTAGTGGGAAAATCTGGCAGACCTTTGGTGGCAGCTTGAATTTCAGTTTGGGCTGCAGTGGAGGGGTGGTCGGGGAGGGGCACCAGTGTCGTCAGCTGAGGCAGGATCCTTGGAGGAGGCCAGGGTGGCAGGAGCCGTCACTTATTTCCGGAGCCTTCCGGATGCCCCCTCCGTCACTGTTGACGCTGACCCTGAAATTGTGGGTAGTTCCGCTGAGCTGGGAGCTGCAGGCATGCGGAACTGGTCTGGGGATCTTATGTGTTTGGTTCATAAGCGTTTTCAGACGTGAAACAATTAGGCAGAAATACGACCAGATAAGGCCTGTCATTGCTAGACCTGCACCAGTGACTGTTGAGGGAGGTCAGGAAAGGAGAAAGCGGCGTGAACCCCAGTGTCTGAGCAGGCACCCTTTCTGTGGGGAAGAGATCTCCCTGCTGTGGGCGTGGTGTCACTGGGGCCCCGGGCTCTTCCTCCTTCTCCAGGGGACAGCAGAGGGCGGCAGGGGTGAGGCTCAGGGGCAGGGCTTGTGACAGCCCCACGGTTAATCCCCAGAGCCAGCATCACTGGGCGACAGTGGTCAGGTACCCCCCTAATGTTTAGAGGGCTGGACATTTCATTTTATTTTTATATCTTTATTGGAGTACACCTGCTTTACAATGGTGTGTTAGTCTCTGCTGTATAACAAAGTGAATCAGCTATACATATACATATGTTCCCATATCTCTTCCCTCTTGTGTCTCCCTCCCACCCTCCCTATCCCACCCCTCTAGGCAGTCAGAAAGCACTGAGCTGACCTCCCTGTGCTATGCTGCTGCTTCCCACTAGCTGTCTATTTTACGTTTGGTCGTGTATATATGTCTATGCCTCTCTCTCGCTTCGCCTCAGCTTACCCTTCCCCCTCCCCGTGTCCTCAAGTCCATTCTCTACGTCTGCGGAGAGCTGGACATTTTAATCAGCAATTTTTGTTTGTTTTTTTTCCCTAAGGGGGAAGGGGAGCACACTTTCCCTTCAGCTGACTGGGGGATGGGACACTTGGGGAGGGACTGAGACAGTTCCCTCCAGTGGGGGTTTCCATGTGCCAAGACCCCCATTCCTCTCTCCGTTTCCCTCCTGTCACCCATCGTCCAGCGTGAGGACTTGCACGTGGCTGATGGTTGACCCCACTGCTGCCCCTTGGCCCCTGAGGTCACTATGGCGGGTCGCCCAGTGCCAGCCTTTCCGTCTCCACCTTTATCTCCAGCCAGTCAGCAGGCCTGACCTCCACCCAAGATGTCCAGCTTTGGCTCGGGAAAGCAGCTCTGCTGACGTGTGCCATGGCTGGTACCCGAGGCCTGCACCAGGTGGCCGGGCTCGGGCCAGAGAATGGGGAGGAAGGATGCTCTAGCCTGTGGTTCCCGGGGTCTGCTGCACTGGGATAAGGAACAGTCGGCTGTCAGGGGACCCAGGTGGGTGGCCTGGGGAGGGCTCTCACGCCAGCTGAGTGAGCAGTGTGGGAGGAGAGTCCTGACCTGGTGGCAGGGCTGAGCCCAGAGGTCGGGAAGCAAGAACGCGCCAACCGGGAGTCAGGAAAGCCGGAGCTGTGACCCCAGAGGTTCTCACGCCGCGTCAGCTCCCTCTGGACTCTCAGGTCCGCACAGAGCGTTCTCACCTTTTAAAAAACCCACCACCTGTGCGCCAGTTACGCCTGGATAGAGAGTTGGGAAGTGCCATGGCAGATGGGGAGGTGCTGCCAGGACCTGTGAGGAGCCCTGGACGGAACCACTCACGTTGCCGTCTCAGAGGCTGGTTCCCAGGGACTCCGTCTTTCCAGAGCCTGCGAGGTGCTTGCTCCTGTCCAGCCTTTCCCCACGGGGGCCGCGCTTGGAACCCTGCCTTCTTCAACCTTATCCGTTTTCTCTGAGTTTTGTCAAGAAGTACCTGCTCTACAGACCAAGGCTTCAATGCATCTGAAAGCTTAGTGGTCGAAAGAACTTTCCAGCAACTTCTTTAACGTAAAGAATCTTTTTCCAAAATGGATGACCCCTGCTCTTCAGCATTTCCCTTCTTCATATGATTTGTTTCATGAATATGTATTATGCTGACATTATACTCTATATTTATGGATTATCATCTTTTATAGTTACTGTTACATATATTTCAAAGCAAAGCAGAGGATGGTCACAGTGTTATAATTTTCAAGCAATACTGAGAGCTGACGTAATGGGCCTACGGCAGAGCTGTGTGCTTTTGAAGGTTGTCTAAACGGACCTGAGTTGCTGTTCTGAGCACTCAGGCACTTGAAGGTCCCGTGGAAGGTCAGGGGGACTCATTGTGTGATTTTTAAGGATTGATGTACCTTATATTTTGTTTTAAATTTCAGGGACCTCTGCACTGACTCCTGAAAGTGTGATGTCTGTATGTTTACATTTCAAGGCATTTTGTTTTAGGAACTTTAATCCAATCCCTGAATTTCTGTATCTCAAATGTACCGGGAATCAGCCAGGTAAACGGTGTTACTTTTCCTTAAATAACGGTTAAAAGATAGTGTCAGTCGTGAGCGTGGTGAGCGCTCATCGTCCACCTTTCCTTCCCTTGCACGGCACTCACAGGCAGAGCTCTTTTGTTTGATTATTACCTGGGCACGTCTGCTGTACGATGAAAACAAATGATGCATGATCCCCATCCAGATGGCGTCAGGAGAAGAGGTTCATTTTCATCTTCTGTTTCCCAAATGAGGCTTTAAATCTAATTCGATCTTGGAAGGAAATAACTGTGATATGGTTTCTGTAAGTAAAGGGCCTCTCATTTAAATAATGTTCGTATTTGTTTACGTGTGTGATTTACAGTAAGTGATGAAATCCTTTGTGGCTGGCACGCTGCACGCTTAAGGGATCCTTTGCATGGAGCACTTTGAGCAAGATATAAACCATTCTAGACACAGCAAAACGTAATTGTTATCACATCTAATCGTGTAATAGCAAACCCCATAGCACAGGACCCTGCGTGGGCTGCCTTTCACGTTATGGAGGCTCGAGAAGTATTTGCAGAATAAATGAACTCGTGCTCACCCATCACCTGCGTCAGGATAGAGCAGCTGTTTCATGAAAGTTCAGCTTCTTCATGTTGGTTTTCAGTGGGGAGTCTTGAAGGGAAAACTCCTAGATGTTACCTGTTTCAGTCTCTGAAAAAGAAGGGTCCACCCAGACCAGTGCCGGATGCGGGAAGATGGCTGCTGTGATGGGCGTGGCCTGAAGGGATGGAGGGCGTGGCTGGCCGGTGGGAAGTGACTCAGGCTGCTGGAATGTCCCACTTGTCTGTTCCCCAGTCGTGCTTGAAGGATTTTTCTACTTTTAATGGAATAAGTTACCTTACTCAGGGCCTCAAGCTACACCTTCGGATGGATTTACAGAACATCCGGCATCCTGAAACAAAACGTCTGCCTGAGCAGTTTTTCCATGAATGTGTGTATGTATTTATTTATAAATGTAAAAGTAGATTTCCGTGAAATTTTCTGTGTAATGAGAAGTTCAAATGTTAACGCAGGCTCACACGAAGAGGTCCACCGTCCAAGCAGCTGGTTCCACTGGCCGTGGCTGATGGTGGGCCTCATTCGATGTGCTCTGAGCTCCCAGGAGGGAGCATGTGTGTGTGTCTGTGTGTGTCTGTGTGTGTCTGTGTGTGGCTGATTACGAATGATTAAGGTGGCAACATGGTGACAAATATTGAGCAAGTGTCACTGCGTTTAAAGACAGTAACCGTCTCTCAAACATCTCAGAACTAAGCCTTCTTGTTCATCAGGAGTGCCCCGCTTCCTCTCCTTCCACTTCTCCAAGTGGCCAGACTGAACCCTCTTACCCAATGACTTCTCTGCTCTGAGGTGGTTTGTAAATATTTGAGAGAGTCAGACTGAAGAACAAAAATACAACTTAGTCCCACTCTCGGGTTTCCTCTGAGCTCCCTGCCTTTGGGGGATGGCACAGTAATTAGGACAAAGGGATAGTTGAGATTTTACACCTTAAATAAACTGGGGCAGAGCTCCTTTAAGCGTCGCCAGTTATTTTTATCTCCGAGGCAGAAAGCACCAATATCAGTGTTGAGTGAGCCTAAGTAGGCTTTTACCTAATGTAGGAAAAAGAAAGGTGGGGAGACAGTTAGCTCAGAGGCCTCAAGGCCAAGTCAGGAGAGGGCTACAGGTGTCCCCTGCACCCTGGGGACATAGAACAGTGACCACGCTCAACTGAGGACTCTGGGGACATCAGAGGATTGGGTTTCTCCTGTGTTGAGAGGCCCCTGACCTCTTAGGGGCCCCATCCCTATTTGCTCACGTCCCCCCGCCCCCCTGCTTTCAGGGTGAAACGAACTGTTGGGTCCAGGATGGTGGAAAGAAGACCCGTCTGGGAATTAAGCTGCTGGGTGTGTGCCCCTAGGTCCCCGGAACCCCCCGCGCGAGCCTGAATGATACCTTTTCTCTTCCCGGCTTTCGGTCCCCACATCCTCCCACCCTGAGATCGGGTGGGAGGCCTGCGCCGCCTCCGGGCTCACGGGAGAATGGCTGCATCCTATGCTCCTGGGTTCCCAGGGTCTTGCCTACAAAACTTCTTTGAGCTGAAGGAGAAGATGTTCTAGAACAGCAAGGTTTCTCGGGGATGCTGAGTTAGATTTTTTTCTGGAAGGGAGCACCTGGTCTGGGCGATGGCCTGTAAGGTTGGCCTTTGTAGGGGTTTTGCTCACTCGAGAAAAGCAAAACAGAGCAGAACAGAAAAAGGAGGTAAGGATGGAACTGGAGAACTGAATATGGGTCTTTTTTTCCCTTGTTTCAAAAATGAAATTTTAATAGGTGTTGGTGCCGATCTGTAGATTACTCACAGCTTTGTCACCTTGAGCACGTGAGACAGCCTTCTGACTCCCAGTTTCCTCATCTATAAAAAGGGACGATAATTATCACTCATTTCCAGCAGGATTAGTATGTCTGAGGCACCGAATGTAGCCCTAGTTCACGGTGAACACTCACGACCTGGTCACTATTAGTTTTTTTTTTTAATTGAAGTATAGTTGCTTTACGGTGTTGTGTTAGTTTCAGGTGTACAGCGAAGTGATCCAGTTATACATGCGTGCGCGCACGCACACACACACACACACATCTTCTTTCTGAGAGCCTTTTATTATAGGTTGTTACAAGACACTGAATATAGTCCCCTGTGCTCTGCAGTAGGTCTTTGTTGGTTATCTATTTTATATGTAGTGTGTATATCTGCTAATCCAAACTCCTAATTTATCCCTCCCTCTCCCTCCCCTTTGGTAACCATAGGTTGTCTTCTATGTCTGTGAGTCTGTTTCTGTTTTGTAAATAAGTTCATTTGTATCATTTTTTTTAGATTCCACATAGAAGTGATGTCATATAATTTTTGTCTTTGTCTGACTTACTTCACTCAGTATGATCACGTCTAGGTCCGTCCATGTTGCTGCAAATGGTATTATTTCATTCTGTTTTTTATCAGTGAGTAATATTCCATTGTATGTATGTACCACATCTTCTTGATCCATTCATCTGTCGATGGTCTCTTAGGTTGCTTCCATGTCCTGGCTATTGTGAATAGTGCTGCAGTGAACATCGGGGTGCATGTGTCTTTTCGAATGAGAGTTTTGCCTTTTCTGGATATATATACCCAGGAGTAGGATTGCAGTATCATATGGTAGGTCTATTTTCAGTTTTTTAAGGAACCTCCATACTGTTCTCCACAGTGGCTGCACCAATTTACATTCTCACCAACAGTGTAGGAGGGCTCCCTTTTCTCCACCGTATCCAGCATTTATTATTATTTGCAGACTTTTTCTGACTGGAGTGAGGTGATACCTCACTGCTTCTCAACCACTGCGCCACCAGGGAAGCCCCCTCATTGTAGTTTGATTTGCATTTCTCTGATAATCAGAGATGTTGAGCACCTTTTCATGTGCCTGTTGCCATCTGTATGTCTTCTTTGGAAAAACGTCTATTTAGGTCTTCTGCCCAATTTATGATTGGGTTGTTTGTTTTTTTGATATTGAGCTGCATGAGCTGTTTGTGTAGTTTGGAAATTAAGCCCTTGCTGGTTGTATTGTTTGCAGATATTTTCTCCCAGTCCATAGGTTGTCTTTTTGTATTCTTTTGCTGTGCAAAAGCTTATAAGTTTTTTTTTAATTAATTTTTATTGGAGTATAATTACTTTACAATGTTGTGTTAGTTTCTACTGTACAGCAAAATGCATCAGCTATACATATACATACATCCCCTCTTTTTTGGATTTCCTTCCCATTTAGGCCACCACAGTGCATTAAGTAGGGTTCCCTGTGCTAAACAGTAGGTTCTGATTTGATACCATGTGTAAAATAGAGAACTAATCAAAAGCTTTTAAGTTTGATTAGGTCCCATTTGTTTATTTTTTCTTTTATTTCTTTTGCCTTGGGAGACTTGGTCACTATTAGTTTTTATTGTTGTAACGATATCCTAAAGGGGTAGCAGTCTCTTTTTTTTGTTTTATGTTTAATTTTTAGAAAATTTTTATTGGGATATAGTTGATTTATGTTGTGTTAGTTTCTTCTGTACAGCAAAGTGAATCAGTTGTACGTATACTTATATCCACTCTTTTTAAAATTCTTTTCCCATATAGGTCTTTACAAGAGTATTGAGAAGAGCTCCCTGTGCTATACAGTAGGTCCTTATTAGCCATCTATATTATATATATAGTGGTCTCTTAATTAACTTTTCTCTTAAATATTTTTGCAAGACAATGATGAAGATGACGGAATTTTGAAGGCAATTATCTTCTTGGCAAACACGTGTCACATTTTGCTCTGACTTGGAGCTAAGAGTTAAGGGCTGCATATAATCTAATGTAACTCCCTTCCTCTGTAGTGAAATACCTGGTTGTTCATCTTCAGCTGGGTTTTGCTCTGAGATGTTATTTTTTCCCCCGATTGTTATTTTAAGGTTGGGCTAAGGTATGATAGACCACTTCTGCCATTAGTTATCTACTATGAAAACAGAAAATAATTTCAGGCACGTGGTAGTTCTAGATGATGTGTGTGTACATGCGTGTGTATGTGCATGTGTTAACGTGTGTGTTTAAGTGTGTCTGTGTGTGTTCGGCTGATTACGAATGATTAAAAGCCAGAAGTGCTCTGCTTCCATCCATCCACCCATCACCCACGTGTCCACCTATCCACCATCCGCATCGCCCACCCATCCCTACGTCGGCCCTCACGTTCCCCGTGTCTCTGTCTTGCCCATGGGCCTTGGATTAGGTTACCCCCTCCACCAGGAAGACCCCGCACTGCTTCCCGGCCCCGGAACTGCACATCATTAACGCCTCATACTTTGGATCTCACGCAGACGTCACTTCCTCAGGGAAGCCTTCCAGATCCCCAAACCGTAATTTCACCTGATAACGTGAAGTTGTCAACCAGACAAACACTGTCTTCTCCAAAACCCGCCCTACGCCACCTTTGTACCTGCACATCACCGTTATCATCAGGTGATGAACTCCACGACTGAACTCCGGTCTAGAATGGTTTTAACTTTTTTCTTGGCTCTGAGCAGCTGTGTGGTGCCCAGGCCTCTCCCACTCGGGCCAGCAGCTAACGAGCTGCCACGTGGCCTCACGATGTTGGCGTCCCTTCTCTGTGGGACGCTTGGGCATCGACCCTGATTGACCTTGGGCTTTGCAGACTGTTTCCTCTGCCAGGAATGACCCGTCCTCCCACCCCACCCCCGACTGACCGTGTCTGCTCCTCTAAAGGTTGCCCATCCCGGAAGGCCCAGCCCGGATGCTGCGTGAGGCCGTCCTGCCTCCCCGCAGCCAGGCTCCTCTCCCTTTCTGAGCCGCGTCTGACGTGGCCCATCCGTTCCTAGTGGCGCTCGCCCTCATCTTGCTGTACCTCTAGGACAGCGACCCGCTGGAGGGAACTGATGGTCTTACTCATCGCTGGGTGATGAACTTCGTCCGTAATTGAATTTTTGAACTCAGTGCATGTTTTTCTGTTCTTTTCCCAGTTAGTTATGTTTGGAGTCACTGTATTATCTCCTGTGCTGGGTTAGGTTTTGTATCCCACGTGGACCAGTCACCTGATTCCTCACTGCTTTGCAGCCAGGCCCACCCTGCACAGCCATGAGCAGGGGTGGGGAGTGACCTGAGTGACCCTGACACGTCACCCCTGCCGCTGGCACGCTGCCGGCAGTCCCCTAGCAGTGCCCCTTAACAGGCATTCCGTGGAGCTGCCACAGCAAACCTCCCGCCCCCGTCTTGGCAATTAACCTGGGATGTTGATCGGTTTGCTAATAAGCCCCTCAGTGATTTCAGCCTTTTCTCAGCGACAGGGAGGAGAGAGGGACCAGTTTGGAGCAAGGGCCAATTTGGGATCAACCCACAGCCCGGGGGCAGAGTGCGGTGCCGGCCAGGAAAGGTCCCTGGGGAGAGAGGACCCCGCGGACACCGGGAGGGGGCATCAGAGGGCCGTCCGTCCGTCTTGGCCGGCGCCCAGCGTGGCAGCCACTTGGAGTATCCTGTTGATTGATGCACGTCTACGTAGCGTGCCACTGTCCTGACTCGGGGCCAGCACGTGGCTCGGCGTGCGTGAGAAGCTCCGCATGGCTCTGGGAGCCGCAGGGACGGGCTGCAGGTACTTGCTGCTTGGGGGCGGGAGAGCGGGCACACACGGGCTGCTTGCTGGCCTGGACCCGGGAGGGGGCCCATCGGGCGGCGAGCCTGTCTTAACGAGTGGTGGCCGTGTCCGGGGCTGCGCTGGGTTTGCTCCGACACACAGGAGGCGAAGGTGCCCGGAAAGGAGCTAGGCGTGGCCTCCGGAAGCCGGGGAGGAAAGGGAAAACCCTCTTCAAGGCGGGCTTGAGGCACCTGTGCCAGGGGAGCCGCAGGGCGGCTGCTGGGATGGGTGTGCCCAAGCGGCACCGACTTCGCTTCGTTGCTTCTCATCAGGGGACCCACCCTTCCCCCAGGGAACGGCGCTGCCGGCCCCGTCCCCGTCGCCCTCCCCCGCCTCCCTCCGGAGGGGCTGCTTTCTGCCCCCGCCTGCAGCCACTTCCCTTATGAGACAGTCTCCTTCTTTCTCTCTGAAGGTTTCTCCTCTTCTCTGATGCCTCTGACCACACTTCAAAGTGCACCATCTCAGATGGCCTCTGCTTCGCCCCGGGTCCCCGTCACCTGCACGTCCATGGCTCCATGGGCTCCCACCACCCAGTTCCCCGCGTGGTCCGCCGTTGCTGGGCTGTCCCTCGCTGCTGGGACACTCCCAGGCCACTCTGACCAGCTCCGCCCCGCTTCCCCGGAGTCGGTCCTCGTCCTGTCCTGTGTGGCCACTGCCCCCTCCTGATACCTGAGCTCTGTCCCCTCCCCGCCACCCAGTGGCTCTGCTTTGGGAATAGCTTTGGTCTCTTTCAGCTCCTTCCTGCACGTCAGGGTTCCCAGCTTCTGTTCTGGGCCTTTGGCTGTCCCTCCGTACAGGCTGTCTCAAGGCCACATTGTCACTTCTGACACCTCCTGGGTGGGTGTCCCCAGCTGGACCTCTCTCTGCGCCCAGACTCACCTGTCGTCTGATGGACACCTTTCTTTGGATGTCCCCAGGTGTCAGACCTCCCAAAGTGAACTGCTTCCTTGTGTTCCGCCGTGTAGTCACCTGTCCCAGTGACTGGGGTGTCTGTCTAGCTCCAGGAGCGGACAGGGGCAGCCCCCATCAGTGACCAGCCCCGTGCGCCCTGGGGAGGGGAACTGGTTCCCACATCAGGGCACCGTGGCCGGAGCACGTGTGAGGGCAGAAGAGGGCTGGGGCGCTGCCGGGGGCCTCGGAAGCTAGACCAGGGGCTGGAGAGAGGGGGTGTAACACGGTGCGCGCTTTAGAAGGCCCCCTCTGGCTTTTGACTGGCGAGGCCACTGCGGTGGCCTGTGGTGGGGACAGTCTTCTGCAGGACGTGGCAGGGTCGGGGGCGGGGGAGACAGCAGGGCAAGCTGAGTGTCAAGGCGGGCTGTGCAGGGTGGCCGTTTGTCCCTCCCAGCCGGCGCTGCCATAGTGGACGTGGGCCCTTATTCCATGCTGCCCGTCTCCCAGCGTGGTCAGCAGAGGGCACTGGGGAGGCTGGGGGTGATGGGGTGGGACGTCCTGACGCAGGAGTGACCCAGCAGGGTCTGGCAGCACCGGAAATGCCTCCAGCGCATGTGGCGTGTGGGCCGCTTTCCTGGTGTCGGTTTCCTGCAGCGCGGACAGCTCCTCCGTGCCGCCTTCTGCAGACCTGGGGCTTCGCTGGGGCCTGGCCCTGCAGGGCACCAGCAGCCTCCCTTGGTGACCTCCTTGGCCAGTTTTGCGGCCGAACTCCCCCAGGAGACCCCTTGCTGTGATCAGCTTCCTGGGCGCCCTGCACGGGGGCTTTCTGCAACTCACTTCTGCCAACGTGGAATCACAGGGGAGCCCTGGGGAGGGGCTGGCTGCTTCTGGGCTGCCCGTTTCCTGTGTTCTTTGGGGCTCTTCTGAGCGTTCATTGGCAAGTCCCTCATCACCCCAGTTCCCTGTTAGAGGAGGCGTGCTTCATGCTGGGCCTTCCCCGCTGCGATGACTGTAGGTCTTCTCTCCTGCTGTTCATATTGTTTCTGCTGTTCTCTGTTGGTGGAAGTGGCCTTGAGCCCTCCTCTCCTTTGCGGGGGGCCAGGTGTTTGCACCCACCTGCTGACACCACCCCGGGCTCGAGGCAGGCATTCTCAGGCTTAATCTGAGCACTGGAGAGGCTCAGATATTCTGTGCATGTAAGAAGGTGGGAAGTCAGAAAAGCCCTAAGTCAATATGTGCTCATTACTGGGGGTCTTCTGGAAGTTTCTGTTTTGTAACTTACGCAATAGTGGCTTTAATTTTGGAAATTTCAGGTCATGGATGGGAAGATGTACCCTGGCAGACAGCTGTGGATCACATTATTTGTCAAGACCTTTTAGCAAACCTCAGGTTTCACCATGGTCGACAAGACAAGAGTTATCTGTGATTTCAGTCCATAAGTCTCTTTGTGGGCACTGGCTTCAGAGTCCTGCTCTGTTAGAGCTGAGTAGTCTAGGTATTAATAAGATACTAATAACCATTCTTTTCTGAGCATCTTCCTGTATGCCAAGAACTGTGAGCCCCGTTTTCATGAATGGTCTTGAGAGGTTACCCCACATGGGGTGAGGCGGGCCCAGGTCTCAGACGAGGAAGCCTGGGATCACGAGGCCAGCAATGGCCAGAGGCGGGATTCGCACTCAGAGTCCAGCAGCCGAATCATTGGCTCCCTCGCCTTCCATCCAAGGGACCTGGAGGGTTTCTCTTGCCCCGTGTAACCCTGCAGGTGTCTTGGGACAGCAGTTCCATCCTCTCCAAGTCTGCCCTTGTCTGCCCTTGGTTCAGTGGTTCCTGGAATGGCGGTTTCTAGCGCTTTACCCTTCTGATTATCCTTTTATGGTGAATTCTAGCTTGTCAATGCTTTTCATCCATGGTGCCCATTGGGCAGAATGCTTCGAAACAGTCTGGGTGCTGTGAAGTTATTGAAATAGTTCTTAAGGAGATATATACGTATTTCATAAGAGAGCTGAAATACAGGCGATACAGACAGTTGATCCGTCTATGGCATCTGGAGATACACGGGCAGACCGTTAGCCGTGTTAGAGAATCACCTTCCCTTCCTGTGGGTGGTGGTCTTGGTTTGGGGGCTGTAACTAAAATATCACGGGCTGGGCAGCTTAAACAGAAAAACATATTCCTCACAGTTCTGGAAGCTGGGCAGTCCAGGATCAAGACACCAGCAGATTCGGAGCCTGGAGGGAGCCCCCATCCCGGTTCGTAGATGGCCGTTTTCTCACCTTTTCCTCGTGTGGTAGAGAGACTCTTCTTACAAGCGCCCTAACGCCATCAGGAGGGCTCCACCCTGGTGACCTTATCAGCTGTGAAAGGCCCCACCTCCTAACGCCGTCACACTGAGGATGAGGGTTTCAACATATGAATTTGGAGCACGCGTGCGCGCGCGCGTGTGTGTGTGTGTGTGTGTGACACAAATTCAGCTCGTGGCCGTCACCTCTGATAAAGAATAAAGAAGATAATAAAATCTCATGCAAATGCTGATCAGCATTTTTAACACAAGTAAGGGGCAGCTGATTATTGTGCTTCTGTCCTCCGTTTACACATTAGCTCTAATAATGCTTGGAAAATATTCTTCCTCCTTGCTGTCTTAGGGTGCTGGTTTGGGCAGCTACGGTGTCTCGTGTGTGCTAGTTGACCGCAAGTGCCTTGGACACGGGTCTTCGTTTTATGATCTCTAAGTGGTGTGGTGTTGCTATGATCCTGACGTCAGATTCCTCTCATCCTCTTCCCCTTTGCCCTCCTATTTCCAACAGTTTGCTGTCCGCACAACACCACCACGTGTGAAATACAGCTGTGAGCCTTGAAGGTGCTGTCTAATAGGAA
Source organism: Neophocaena asiaeorientalis asiaeorientalis (assembly GCF_003031525.2). Classification (NCBI taxonomy): domain Eukaryota; kingdom Metazoa; phylum Chordata; class Mammalia; order Artiodactyla; family Phocoenidae; genus Neophocaena; species Neophocaena asiaeorientalis. Next base: position 3,330,704 of record NW_020172629.1, on the reverse strand, counting down.
CTGCAGAATGATTCCGGTTTAAGGCGGCAGAGTTGATTCCCGCTGGCCCGGGCTGGGATGCGTGGGCATCTCCACAGTGACAGGAACATGGAGCTTACCAAAAAGCTCTGCCCACTGAAAGTGATTTGTAATTATCCACCTTCCTGGGATGTCGAAACTTTCCCACAGTTAAGCACCCAAACCATCTGGGTTTAGCCTTTGCTTCCAGAAGAGTTCTATAGAATTCACGTGTGTTCTTTGGTATATTACCTCCTTAATCCAGAGTCACTGTCACACTCGTTTATCACTCTAATTGACTGCTTCTTAATTAGGTCCTAAAAAAGGGTGCGTGTAAGTCAGCCACTTTCTGACCAGGCAGCGGCCCCCGGGCGTGAGGAGGGTTGTGATGTTGGAGGGGGAGGCTGGGGGTAGTCCATCGCTTATAATACACTGCAGCCCTAGCCTGGGTGAGGATGCAGGTTTCATACAGATGTACACACACACACACGCGCGTGCGCACACAGCGCTTCTGAACTCATGCTACGGAAGACTTCCGGCACCAGGAGACTTACACACAACAGCAACGGACACGGAAACAGGAGGAAACCAGGCTTTGGAAGAGTACTGAGTTCAGCTGTGATCACGCCGAGTGTCTGTGGCAGTGGGACACCCAGTGGAGCTGTCCAGAGGCTGCTGTGTGTCTGGGACGCTCAGGAGGGAGACCTGGGTGCGGGCTTACATCCGAGCAGCTCGGGGTGGAGACGGCAGTCAATGCCTCGGTGTAGTTGAGGAGAGAGTCCTGTATGGAGGGAGCAGATCACCGTGTCAGGATAAAGATGGGAAAGTATCAGCTCAGCCTGCAGACGAGGCCTTGACAAGAGCAGAGAGGAAGACAGGCGGCCTGAGTGACGTCAGATCACATGTCCCCTGAGATCACCCAGTTCTGCCATTCTCAGTATTTGGGGACAGCAGGGTCCTATTTTAACATTCAATCTCACTCAGAGCCTCCGTGAGAAAAGAGATAAGATCCAGCCAATTTGAGAGAGTTGGGGGGGCTGAGGCCCAGACCCCTGGACTTTTGGTCTCCCCATCACCCCCGTGGGCCCTGAGAACCCGTCTCCCATCTCCGGTCCCCCCTGGACAGGGTGTGCACCCCTTCCTGCCCTGGGGACGGCTGACTGCGCTCTGCTTCGCTAACAGGCTGTCCTCACTGGGAGCTGGCCTCCCTCTCGTGGGAGATGCTGCTTGTGGGCGGATTCAGTTCAGCCTCACGGGAAGGTCTGTGAACTCCATCATTGGTGGGTAGTACGATCCCAGCAGTTGTCATGGTTTCATTTCAGGTTAATTTCTCGTAGGCGTATCTGAGATGTGGGAGCGACAAAAACGCATCCGACTCCCAGCTGTGCAGGTGACCGTGTGGCAGATACCTGGTATGCTTCAAACTGTACCTGGCTCCTTCTTCCCACGAGGGACTTTATCGTCACCTCTCTGTAGCCTTGGACTCCTTGGAAAGTGGGAGTGAGGTGGTCCCCAGCTGGGGAGGACAGTTTCCCTGGGAGGGAGCGTAAAACATTCCCGGGAGGTGTTGGAGACCCCGCGTTTCTAAGGACGGTCACTTTAAAACGGAACTCAGACCTCATCATTCTTCTTCGTGAAAGACCTAAGGGCGGTTCCGTGGTGCTTACAGCGAAATCCCAGCCCCCAGTACCGTCTGTGCTCTGAGCTGCCCTCTGCCACTCTGCTGCCTCAGCGTGTCCTGTTCCCTCTTCTGTGGCCTTTCTATTCTTTCTTTTTTATTTTATTTTACTGTGGTAAGGGCACTGCCCTCTTAACACATGTGAAGTGCCCGCACGCTGCTGTGGGCGTGGGCGCCGGGCTGGGCAGCAGGCCTCTGTGGCTGCTGTTCCTGCTGGACGGACACGTGCTGCCTGTGGGTTAGCAGCAGCCTCTGCCTCTGTTGCGGCCCCTGGCGCCCCCACTCCACCGCTTGGTTCTGTGAGCTTGACCATTTTAGACACCTCAAATAAGTGGAATCACGCAGTATTTGTTTTTCTGTGACTGCCTTATTTCAGTGAGCTTCACATGCTCAACTTTCATCCATGTTGTTGCCTATATAGCAGGATTTCTTTCTTTTTAAAGGCTGAGTGATAGTCCATTGTATACGTACAGCACGTTCTCTTTATTCGTTAATTCATCGATGGGCGTTTAGGTTGTTTCCGTGTCTTGGCTACTGTGCGTAGTGCTGCAGTGAACACGAGAGAGCAGATAACCTCTTAGGATCCCAGTGTCAGTTCTTTTGGGTAAGTATCCGGAAGTGGGATTGCTGGATCATGTGGTAGCTCTGTTTTTGTTCAGGAGCCGCCACAGTGTTCGCCACGGTGACTGTGCCGTTTTGCGTTCCCGCCAGCAGTGTTCGCGCGTTGTCTTTTCTCCACACCCTTGCCAACACTTCTGCCTTGTTTTCTGTGTTCTGACCAGCAGATGCATCTCACTCCTCCCTGCACTTCCTGTTCCCGGGGTCAGCTCTCTTCCCTGTTTCTTTGCGCAGTTAATTTCCTTTCCTCCTTTGAGTCACTTTCTCAGGAAGGACTTTTCTGAAACCCTGTCTGTCATGGTCTCCACCCCCCTTCTTTGTCTTTGATATCTACGACAATACCTCTAGCAAAGTATTCCAGGCCTGATTCCTAGAAAGGATTCAACGAATATGTTTTGGATGAACTAGTTAATCAAACATTTTGCACTTCTAAGTTGAAACAGGTTCTGTTATTGGCTTTATGGATGGCCTCGCTGTAGACTCTGAGATCACGGGCTGGTTGATTCTTTACAGGGGCGTCCGAGGACTTGTAATGCACTTCTAAGTTGAAATAGGTTCTGTTATTAGCTGTATGGATGGCCTCGCTGTAGATTCTGAGATCACGGGCTGGTTGATTCTCTACAGGGGCGTCCGAGGACTTGTAATTCTTCATCTGAAACTTTAATAATAATAAAAAATAGTTTAATCTTCATCGCCAGAGGTGGAAGGCAAGGGGACAGTCCTCATGATGAAGTGGTGGATACCTTAAGTAGTCGCTGCTTGGACAGAAATCTGTCTTTGCAATGGACAAGCTTAAATTGTAGGTAGCCATTTATATTCATGGAATTCAAGGATAAGTATATTAAATAAACTGGCCTGCAGCTCCCTGGGATGACACTGCTGGGGCTCCTAGATCGATGGAGAGACAGGAAAACAAACTTCTACACAGTATTTGGATCACTTGGCCAGGGCTTGAATTTTGAGAAAGGCTTGGTAGGATTTCTTTTGCAGCCACAGCTCTCTAAGTGCAGGGCTGCCTCAGCCCCCACTGTGAGCGTTCTGGGTGAAATCCAAGTGTCTGGACGTCCCTCTGAGTTGGTCCGTGGGGCTTCTGCGAGGCAGGAGAGAAATTTTAAGAAAAGATTATCTTTAGCTACCAGTGGATCACAGACGTCTATCTCGGCGTTAGTGGAATTCATAGCCAACTGACTTTTGCTGTTGTTGGTTAAGGCCTGCGTTTCTTACAGCATAACTCTTGACTGAATGAAACCACTTAGTTGACGCATCCGTGTTGGTCCAAAGCTGCTTAGGTTTTTGGATAAATTGAAGTTTTATTGTACCACTACTAGTAGATTGATGAAGAGGACCTGTGAGCATTCGAGTTCTACTTGTTCAATTCGGGAAGCAGGGATTGCCAGGGATGGGGAGGATATTGTGATCTGTAAAGTTCAGGCAAGACTCTTGGGTATCTAGCCTAAGATTAATAAGGGAAGTGGAGGCTGTGTAATAAAATGAGCACAGACTAATTTTTCAGAGATCTGGGTTCCAATTCTAGGTCCACCCAGGTTTTGTTACCCTGGACCCATCACCCATCATGTGTACGATTAATTTCTTTGTCTACAAATTGAAGATATTTGATAGACAGCCTCATAGTCATAAATAGACCCAAAGCTGCCGAACGATGTCATATCTCAGCCTCACATTTGACACTGAGCTTCCTGGAAAGCAAGATAGAAATGAAGACGGGGTGAGAATCAAAATTCTCCTCATCAGAAAGGAAGGAGCAGTTTAGTTTCTGGGGAGAAACAAACCTTTTCCGAGAACTGCATGCGACAAATAGTTACCCTGGACTTTCTGTGTCAGGCCCTGAGGGTTAGCTCTCAGCATCCTCCACCACAAATACAGCAAGACGTTTCTTAATTATTTATACCCTCACTTGCTCTGCGAAGGATCTGGAGTGACAGTTTTCATAAAGCAGTTTCTTGTAGTGACCCTTGGAAAAACACACCGCTCTGGGAGCCGAGTCTGTGAGACACCAAGGGACAAGGCCCAAACACCCCATCTTCTGGGGCCCGAGTCCTCGGAGGGGAAAGTCCTGCTTCCCCCGCCCCCCGACCCCATGGGGTGACCTGTGACTCACAGGCAAAGTGGAATTATAAAGCGCTAAAAGATGTCCCTGCTCACTATTGTTTACCCGCCAAGCTGTGACACAACAACAAAAATATGAGAACTGTCTTACGACTTTTCCTACAAGTACCTGCTTCTTGAGTTTTATGAAAAGAGATGAAGAGGTGACAAATCTTGCCACAGTTCCTGAAGCCACTGAGAGAACCGAAAGTGTGGCATTCCCTTCCCACCACTTCCTATTGTTCATCCTGGGAATTCCTTGCAAAATGCCAGGATCTGGAATTCCAGGGACTGTCTCTGCTGAAATGAGACTGGGAGCATATTTCCCCGATATTCCACTTATTGTCACTTTCTACGTTTGAAGAAGGGAGAAAATTCTATTTACGAAATTTTATTTTCAAGGTCTGTGATCAGGATGTAACTCCCTCTAGGAAGTAAGCATCAGCACGGCAGGGTTATTTGTCCAGTTTTCTCGTCAGCACATAGAACAGAGCTCAGTCAATGCTTGTAGAACAAATGAGTGACAAAATCTGTAGCGCAGAGTAAACACCAGTGGAGTATTTGAGAGAAGGGTCGTCAGAGACCTGTGACTAGCATTATTATGAGAGCAGGAATACCAAGGTGAAAAGCAAAGGAAATGGTGAAGGGGTAACTTACTTAAATCCTACCTGGGACCCCCAGAAAGCTGGTACCACACAGCTACTGACACCTGGGGTTAATGTTACTTCCCAGTTTTGCAGGAATGCCGTCATAAAATTTTAACGTTTTGGTAAATGTCTCAGGAAGACTGTCTTTACAAGTATGGAGATTTAAAATTCATGCTTTTGTAAAAACCATTTCAGTCCTTCAGGTGCCGCTTTGGGTGACGGGTGAGTGACCGTTTGCCCAGTGTTTTGTCACCGATTTAGCTCGATGCCAGTGGCCTCGGGTGTGACTGCCACCCCTTCCTAACTCCGGCCAGCGTCTGGCGGGGACAGGGAGTTGGTGCTGACACCAGGCCCCGCCCCTCTGTAGACTCAGCCCCGAGTCTGCTTCAGTGGCTGCATCCGAGACCTCTGTAGGGAACGGGGTGCTTTTCGGAGTGACGTTTCTGTCGAGCTCTGCCTACAGGAACACCTGTGGATGGGGACCCGCACGTGTGCCGTCGGCCCCGCGTCGAGGCAGCTGTCGCCCGCTGTCAGGAGGCCACGTCCCAGGCCCACCTGTCCCCACCGAGTGTCATCTTGGCCTGTCCGCTCAGTCCGGACCTCAGTTTCCTGGTTTACTGCAGCCCGGCAGTAAGTGGGGCGTCACGCAAACAGTCCGTGTGCTGAAGTCTGCGTTTCTCAAGCCTTCCCAGCGGCTGGTTGCTGCGTGGTGGACTCAGATCGCATGCGTTTGGGAAACGTTTGGCTAAACGCGGCGAAGCGCAGGCCGTCCCGGAAACGGCAGCCTGTTCACGCGTGTCCTGACTCCGAAGGAGGACTAGTTCCCGTCCCCAACACGTCTGCCAGGGGGCCTCATCTCCCCGATGCCGGTGATGCTGACACCTGCGAGCCTGCTCGTCTCAGGCACCCCGTTGGCTTCGATGTGCGCACGTGTGTGGCGAGGCCGTTCCGCTCCTCGGGGGTGAACAGCTTTGCACGGCCAGCCGCTCTTGGGGAGTTTCTTCCCACCCCGGGCACGTTTGGGAAGACCTGGTCTACACCGTGTGCTGCGCTTGTGGTGACGCGTGAGGGCCGAGCGTCAGGCTTTCTGCTCTGAGGGGCGCTCAGTTTGCCCCCTTTGCTCCCGTCAGGGTCTTCAAGGTGGGGATCGCGTGACCGAATGGTCTCGCACGGGCCGTTTCCTGGGGGTGGGCCTGTCCACGAGGAGGTGGGCTCGCGCGTGTGCGGCATACGGGACTGGGCCTGCCATCCAGGGACGCTGGCCGTGGCTCCTGGGGGGTTTCTAGACAACTGAGAGCCAGCAGATGGGATTTGCGTTTGGCCTCCTGGGTGAGTGTGGCCCTTCCGTGATGGGTGCTGTCCAGGAGTGACCGCAGGTGGCACCTTTGTGGCTCTGTTACCAGCTGGTCTGGAGGCTGTTCTACACAGAGTGGAGGTGATGGGCACCGACGTTACCTGCAGACGCAGTGGGGCCCGTGGACGCACCCCTGTCCACTTTCTTGGGAGATTCTTAACTGTTCAGTGCCTTGGACCTGGGGCTGTCTGCATGGGGCAGAGCCACCTGGGGAGACGTCATGGCCTCATCACCTCCCGCTTGCTATCTCGACACAGATGAGCCCCCATGTGAGCCCCCGAGGGCTTCTCCACTGCCCCCTCCCTCGGCCTGTCCTTGGGGACACCAGGCACACGGGAGGTGCCCTCCGTGGGGAGTAGGGGAGCAGGGCAGGGGAGGTCCTCTCTCAGCAGCCCAGATGGGAGGTCACGGCGGCTCCTTACTACGTCCAGTGATGGAGAGAGGACTGTGTCCAGGCCAATGTGTGCCCGATGGCTGGGCAGTGCCGGGTTTGGACCAAGTTCCTTCCCACCGTAGCTACATGGGCCTCCCTGTCGGTCAGCCCTTGGCCCTGGTTCCGAGTTCGGGTCCCACAGGGAGCATAGCATTCCTGCCTGATGGGCCTTCAGAGTCGAGAACTTAGTCGTCACGCCTGCCTTGGTTTGTGCTTGGTTTTAATTTTTCACACTATTAGCATTTACGGCTTCCTCACCAGTTTTATCTTTTTTTTTTAAAGACTCAGTATTTTTAGAGCGGTTTTAGGTTCCCAGCAAAATTGAAAGGAACGTACAGTAGTTCCCGCCTGCCACGGCCAAGCCTCCCATCACCAGCATCCCCTCCAGATGGTCCATTTGTTACAATCAGCGGAGCCGCATGGACACGTGGTCGTCGCTCGGAGCCTGTGGTTTGCATCAGGGTCACTCTTGGTGCTGTACGGTCTACGGGTTTAGACCAGTGTGGAATGACCTGTGTCCACCACCGTGGCATCATACGGAGTATTTTCCCTGCCCTAAAACTCCGCGTTGATCTTACAGCACGGTTTCAAGACCCCTGGATAGCTCAGTGACCTCCTTTGCACTTTCGACGCTGACACTGTCGCACTGTCTGGACCGAACGGGGCTCCTGGTGGAGGTGGCCAGTGGCAGCCCCGGGGCCATGCCCGTCCTGGTCTGCCCAGAGCAGTGCGTCTGTACACACCAGCCGGCCGCTTCTTGGTGGCCACTTTGTATCCTGCTTTGTCCATTGATCCGCTCGGCCCACATTTGTTAAGTGCCTCATGTGTGTTAGTTGCTGAGGGTTTGATGCTAAGCAGAAAAGGCTCAGCCTCGAGGTGAAGGAAGGTTCCAGTCTGGCATCTAATGGACCCTGTTTAAATGCTGCCATTCAAAATCTTCTCAGTTGGTACTGTTATTTTTTTAGACACAAACTGCTATCCTCAGTTTTCCCTAATTCTGCTGTTGAGCTTTTGAAGTAGAGGACTTTTCATATGAAGTTACTTTCAGCTGTTTAGCTCTTTTCCTTTAAAGCCTGTCAAGTATTTATAACTTACGTATTGTATCTCCTCGGTTTTTTCACGTGTACACTTGATGGACACAGTTTCTAAGAGTTTCCTCAGATTGTCGGTGCAGGTGTCCATCCGGACCGGGTCACCTCCAGAGCCCTGTGTCAGGCCACTGGAGACTTCCTTCCAAGAGGACATTAGTCAACACGTGAATCTTTCACATGGTTCGGTCCAGTATTTATGTATTTATCATATGGGATTTCTTCCCAGGAGCTTGGTTTAAAGTAGGAATTGGTCTGATGGTGGTTTACTATAGTTAGAAGCCCAGTTTTTTGTGCAAATTGCTCTTCTGGTTAGTATATTGTGATAAGATTTCGGTCTAATCAGTGGTCCTCTTAAGCGTCTTTCGATAAATATCCCATGTTTTGCTCAAGAAAGAGGAGGGAGGCTGTGCTCACCGTTAATGGCCATGAAGGTGGTGACTTTCGCTCTCCCCCCGCAAAGCCCTCCCTTCTTTCATACAGTCTGAAATTTGTAGGAAACCAGAAATCCTTAAATGTGGCATGTTGAGAAACCAGAATTAGGTGTCCGAATGGGGGGTTTTCTTGTGAGATTAATTCCAAAGATGCAGATGTTAATGGGGAAACGAAATCACTGAGGCAAAGTTTAGATACTTTCCAGTTACAATTGAGCTGGGGAAACGAAGACCTGCGTGCAACGTGAAGACACGTGATCTATGCATTTTCGCAGCCTCAGGGCTGGATTTGGGAATGCGCCCGGAGAAGTTAGTAGGGAATTGAAAATGATTTCAGGGTCTGACAAGGCCCCACCCTTGTTGGGTCTGCGTGGCTGGGCCTTGGACCAGGAACAGCTCAGACAGTGAGACTGGCTCATACGTTTCTTTTTTTTTTTTTTTAACATCTTTATTGGGGTATAATTGCTTTACAATGGTGTGTTAGTTTCTGCTTTATAACAAAGTGAATCAGTTATACATATACACATGTTCCCATATCTCTTCCCTCTTGCGTCTCCCTCCCTCCCACCCTCCCCATCCCACCCCTCCAGGCTGTCCCAAAGCCCCGAGCTAATATCCCTGTGCCTGGCGGCTGCTTCCCCCCAGCTGTCTACCTTACTACGTTTGTTAGCGTGTATATGTCCATGCCTCTCTCTCGCCCTGCCGCAGCTCACCCCTCCCCCTCCCCACGTCCTCAAGCTCGTGCGTTTCTTAATGAAAAGTGTTCCGCTGAACAGAAGTACAGACTCACGACGTTCTCACCTTGCCTGACCTGTGTGTGTCTACAGTCCTGAACTGCATGGCTTCATTTTCTGAGCTGAGTTCTAAGGCTGTGTGCACGTGAGGGACGGGGGGAAGGGAGCAGAAAAAATACTCACAAGCCTGGAGCAAGGCCCTCGGTGGGGCTGAGTCTTATATCTTAGAGGTAAAGAGTCTCTTATGTACTTTCCCCCCTAGTTTTAGTTGAGAATTACGGCTGCAGTTTGCCAGAAGTAGTATTACTCTGCATTAAGGTTAACTGATAGCTCAGAGATGACCTTTGAGCTTTATAATAAGTATATCCTTGCAGAGTCGCTCCCTCTGGACCAGATGCTCTTTGCACTGTTCGTTTCCTTCACTAACATGTATGATATTTACAATCATATATTTATTTGTTTACTTTGTCCATCTTTCTTCCCCATTAGACTATGAATTTCTTTTTTTTAAAAAAATATTTATGTATTTATTTATGTGGCTGTGCTCTGTCCTAGTTGCGTCAGGCAGGATCTAGTTCCCCAGGGATGGAACCCACTCCCTCTGCATTGTAAAAGCGGAGTCTTACCCACTGGATCACCAGGGAAGTCCCTAGACTGTGAATTTCTTGATATCAGGGATTATCCCTTGTTTCATATGTCTTGGCCCCCAGCAGAGGGGCTGACACATAGTAGGCACTTAGCTTTAAAAAATATATATAAACATGTATCTTTTATTTTATTTTTTATTTATTTTTTTGCGGTACGCAGGCCTCTCACTGTTGTGGCCTCTTCCGTCGCGGAGCACAGGCTCCGGACGCGCAGGCTCAGCGGCCATGGCTCACGGGCCCAGCCGCTCCGCGGCATGTGGGATCTTCCCGGACCGGGGCACGAACCCGTGTCCCCTGCATCGGCAGGCGGACTCTCAACCACCGCGCCACTAGGGAAGCCCCAATTTTTTAAAATTAATTTTTTTTGGCGTATCGTTGCTTTACAGTGTTGTGTTAGTTTCTTCTGTACAGCAAAGTGAATCATTTATACGTGCACATATATCCCCTCTTTTTTAGATTTCCTTCCCATTTGGGTCACCACGGAACACTGAGTAGAGTTCCCTGTGCTATGGCGTAGGTTCTCATTAGCTATCTATTTTATACATAGTAGAGCATATATGTCAGTCCCAATCTCCCAGTTCATCCCACCCTGCCTTCCCCCCCTTGGTATCCATAATTTTGTTCTCTACATCTGTGTCTCTGTTTCTGCTTTGCAAATAAGTAGGCCCTTAACTTTAAGCCAAAGTTGAAATTAAAGTCATGTGAAGATCTGAAGTTTAAACTTCTTGTCCTGTCTCCAAAATGATGCCAAGAAGTCATCCTTATGTATCACGTGGGTGGCTGGATTGGGTCATCTTTAGGTCCCTACACTGGATAGTCTAAAACCAGCATGGGTTTAGGACTCAGGACCTCACTTGTGGTCCTCGGTGTTGTGGAGACCCCAGGAGAAGACGGGGTCCCACCAGGAAGGAGCTGTGGTCTAGTTTTGAAGGGTCCAGATCTACTCCTACAAACTGATGAGTGACCATTACTAGACGGTGCACGCCCACCAGGACAACAGGACTTGAGGAGAGAGAAGAGATCATTTTGACTTGGAGCCTTGATTCCAGGTTTTGGAGAGATGGTTGGTTATAAACCGGTCTCAGACAAGCCCGATTTCCGGGCGTGTGCCCAAATCACCCTCCTTGTCAGTTCTGTCTTCAGATGGCTTGCAGAAGGAATGCAGTGAAGGGCGTGTTGACAGGGTTTAGGTGCACTTGGTCGGGAGGGTGGGACCACGTAGGAAAGGACCCAGACGCTCCGTGTGTTCAGATCAGCTGCAGCCCTGCTGGCAGTGCTTGGTTCGCTGCCCCCCTTTCGAAGAAAAATAAATGTGGATCGCAGGAGCAAACAGTCTTTTGAACTTCAACCTTGTATTTCTGTGCTTCCCTCACAAGCCTAGGACAATATGGCTTTAGTGACAGATAGTGGCTGCTCAGTGCCCACGGGTCCGTGGGGGGACTTTTTAGCATGTGCATTTGCCTGGGGCCATCATGGTCTATGCTCCAGAGCCCTTGGGAGGCCCTGCTGGCCCACCTGCCTTACACACAGACTTGACTTTCCTGGCAGTGGCCTTTCAGTGGAGCATCACGTCATCATAGGTCCTGAGTCTCCGGGCAGCAGTGGCTGGCGTGTCC